>NC_142931.1:91207173-91224673 GCF_046866305.1 Octopus bimaculoides | reverse complement strand
CCCAGCAACGGTAGTTATGATGATGATGATGATGATGATGATGATGATGATGATGATGAATTCTTTTTATTTGCCACCAGGGTGAAGTATAAAGGGGACAGATATAAAGTGTTGCGGTTTACATATAATAAGATAAAAAATAATATGCATATACATATAGAGAGTATATACGGTGCATAAAACAAAGAAGGGAAGCATACATAGTATACAACAATAAAAAGAAAGAAGGAAAAAGCGGGTGATAAGGGTCCTCATGATACAAGAGAACGTCTAGGAACGATCGAGGAACTTCACCATCGAAGATCTGAACATCCAGGGCAAGTGCCCTCTCCAATTCCTTTTCTCCAACTCATAAATTTACATTTAGAGCGGTACCATCCACTCTTACCATTTTCACAACTTTCACCCACCTTTCAATAAATTCACTCGAGGACAGCACCTCTACCTCCACCCTCACATTCCTTTTCAAGTGAGACTTGAAAAAGATGATGAGCGCTCTATCAATGACGAATGTCTCTGTCCCTATGCCTTCCAGCTTCGTCCATCAGACAATCTTTTTCGTCACATCCACCAGGCAAAGGAAAACCGATTATAAGCGGGCAGTAAGGCAGTCATCAGTATGGGCTCGGCCGATAGACAGATTCGTTTCACAGCAGCTGTTCGACATAACTTCACTAGTCAGCAATTCTCGGACACTGAACGAGTGCATGCAGAATGGTTTCGTCGCTCTGTGCGACAAATTTGTCGTTGCACTCCACCAACAATAAACCTCTATACGCTGCTAAAGTGGAACATCTACCGACAACATTACCCGGCTTGTAGGTGCCAAGTGCCAGTCTCGGTCTTCACCCAGAACAGCAGCTCTGTCAAGGGAGCGAACCTCACAAATGGAACTCACATATGTCCACTGTTCAGAAATCAATGCAGTTGATGCAACCTGAGTGCATGTCTGCGCATCAGAAAGCCATAGCATGCTTAAGCTGTGTCCCTGTTCGGGAGGGATGCCCCTCAACCGTTATAATATCTGCAGCAGTGGCACGTACAAAAGAGGCGACGACGAGTAGCCCTAACAGACTGAGCGTACGATGTGAAACGATTCTGATGGGTAGCTGTTTACTTTGACCACCGAACAGGTGTCGCTGTGCATTGCAGTGGCCCAGCCTCTGAAAATGAGTTCGAAACCGGCCGCCTTCAGGATGGCTTCCAAGTAGCAATAGTCGACCATATCGTATGCTTTGGACTGAACTAAATTGATCAGATCCCCACCGAAGCCAGCTTTAGTCTCAATCCTCTCTATGATGTTTCACATAAGATGGAGATTGTCGTGGATATACCTCTTTGGGATCGCTCACGTTTGTGCTTCCCCAACCAGGTTACCAACTGCAAGCGTCATCCTTTTCGCCGACACCTTGACCAAAATCTCAAACTCCGTGTTTAGAGGAGTTATCAGTCGAAAATTCCCTAGCACGTCCCCATTGTCGGCATACTTCCTCAGCAGCGTACCTACCACACCCTGGGTAACAGCACTAGGAATTCTCTCGTTCTGCTACCAGTTACCGTAGGCGTCTGCGAAGAAGCCGCCAGACAAATCTGGTATGAACTCATAGAATTCATAGGGCAGACCATCCAAACCGGGCAATTTGCGACTTGTGCAATCGCTCATTGCCTTCCGTATTACAGTGGCAGTTATCGGCTTTCAACTGAACTCGCGTCTGCTGCCGAGAGCTGCTGCAGTCTGTCTAGGTCTCTGGTCTGTGTAGCCGACCAATTTGAATTGTGGACAACCTACGCTATCCCTATCTGCTGACTTATCAAATACTTTACCAAGATATGATCTAGATGGCCCGTTGTACTTGCTCTGTATTCACACTGGCATATCAAGGACATCCAATCGATACTTTTCAAATAGATGGAAGTTTCTCAGCATGTTTTTGAGGCTTTTGCACGTCTCATTCTGCTATATACTAACCTCACGTCCTTCCATTCGTCCAAAATATTATTCCAGTCCACCACTAGTACTAAAGTGTAAGTCATTTTCAGGAATGTTTCTAGAGCCCCGAAGAAATCTGGCATTCCAGGTTACCTTCCCGACTACCAGTGTAAAAGCATCACCTTCGTTGCCATTCAAATTTAGAATCACTAACTTATCGTTCGTTTCCAAGACAATTGCTCGTACTTTGAAACCTAAGGATTTTCGGAACAATACTGCTACACCGCTACCTGCTTCCGATAGACCACAAAATGATAATATCTCGTTGTTTTCGAAAATGGATGTTGAAGAATGCTTTCCGGAAATTTTCGTCTTACTAATGAGGGTCACATCTAAATCAAGCAACCTGAAATAGCTGAGCAGGCGACCCTGCTTTTAAACTGAACCCAGGCTTCTAACATTTACAAGTTAAGTGTAGCTGTTTAGATTAGAGAAAAGAAATGAAGTTATTTACCTTTGTCTTTTTGGATGACAGTTAAAACAGCCTTCTTTTTGACTGAAGTGTGAGTGGGGAACATTTTCTTGGAAGCTTTTTTGCGGGGTGCTTACTAAGTTCTCCTATGTCCCTGTGGAATCTGTTTTAAATCCAGATACGTATTTGTGTCGGTTTGAATTGGCATTTGTCCGATGGTGTTTTCGAGAGGAGTTCAGCAAATGCTTTTCGACTTGTCAGAATGTTTTTGTTGTGAATTACTTTCTCAATGAACTCAATGTTGCTCTTCTGAACAACAATGAAATTGATGAAGGAAGTAAGCACATGATTGTGTGACTGTTGGTCATTTTGTTGTTCGGATGTTTCGCTTTGTTTTCGTGATATTTTTTGTTCGTTTGTGGTTGAGAATGTGTTTGTAAAAGATAGTTTTCTTGTTGTGATGAAAGTGTTGATGTTGGTGCTAATGTTTTTGATATTTGAATTTGTGATGGATTTTCTATATTACCGTCCTATTTCATGGCCCTTAATTTAGGCTTCCCTTCACTTATTTGAATTTGAGTCTTCCTCTCATCCCCGACCTTTTTGTGCGATTTCAACAGTCCTATATCTCCTAACGATGCCTTTGCTTTTGTGAGGCCTGAGTCAGAGGAAGAAGGTAAATGTGAGTTAGTCTTAGTGTTCTTACTTAATGTCTGAGGAAGGGGTTTTTTTGGTGGAGTTGGTAGTATCGGTGGAAAGCAAATACCCAAAGAGAGCGAATAATGCTGATGTTGACAAAGCCCTTACCTATCAATGACTAATGGTTTCTGGCTTAAAATCAGAGACAGAAGGGTTTATCATAGCAGCCCAAGATCAATGCCTACCTACAAGGAACTACTAGACCAACATATTAAAGAACGGCAACTTCCCAACTTGTCGTGTATGTCAACAACGGAATGAAACTATTGATCATGTTGTCTTCATGTGCAGTCTTCTTGCGCCTACAGTGTATCTCAACAGGTATGATAAAGCTGCACAATATATTCACTGGGTAATTAGCAAAAACCTGGATTTGCCCCATGATAAAAACTACTGGGAACACAAACCACATTCAGTGCGTGAAAATGGTCACATCTCACTCCTCTGGAACTTCACCATTCAAACTGAAAGAAAGATAGATGCGAATAGGCCAGACATTATATTGAAAGGTTTGAGACAAAAATCATGCCTCCTCATTGATATAACTGTCCCAATCGATATAAACGTATCTGTCAAGACCTACCACAAACTGAGCAAGTTTGAAATAGAAATTGGCAAAATGTTGAACCTGAAGACAAAAACAACAATACCTGTTATCATAGGTGCCCTAGGAATGGTAGCAAAAGGGGCTAATTGCTACTTAGCTCAGATACCAGGAAACCCCAAAATGGCAGAAACTCAAAAGATAGTGCTCATGGGGTCTGTACTTATCCTACATAAAATACTGTCTATGTAATCTCAAATTTTAAAACAACCTCATAATTTTCTTATGGATTCTTAAACATTCTTTAGAACAACACTATGTACACAACCAAATATATGGCACCCTAGGTATAACACGAACATGAACTTCTAACTTGCTGTTTCTTGAGGTCTCTGGGTGAGACTTGGAGCCAACTTGTACAAATGTAAAGCAGAAGTCAGACATAAAATAATAATAATAATAATAATAATAATAATAATAATAATAATAATAATAATAATAATAATAATAATAATAATAATACTCTTCCCAAATACTGGAATATCTACAATTTCCTGTGAATATTTAAATCTCCTTCAAAATAAAATAAGTTAGGAAACTTACATACCTACAGCTTTCGAACACAAGCGATCAGCTTAAAAGGAAAACCTTTAATATCTACAACTACTGTGTGAATACTTATCCTTTCCTCTCTCCCTGACTATTCGAAAATGTAAACATCATCCTCATTTCTATTCTAAGAACACTACCATTTCTCTCTGTGCGGTCATACAAAAGACCATATTTAGTAAATCTTAAAATCTTACTATCTACAACTTGTTTTATTTTATTTTTTTTTACTCTCCGTGAATATTCGAAAATGTAAACATCATTTTCATTGCAAAAGTCCTACTGTATTCTCCAACTGGACAGACAAAAGAACATCTCAAGAAAACTTAAAAACTTTAATATATTACCCAAATACGTTAATACACTTTTTATTGCAACAACACAATCGAATTCAGAAATTCAAAAATTCAACGACGTGAATATCAGTATATATAGATATATATGTGCGTGCGCGTATATATATATATATATATATATTATATTATATATATATATATATATATATATATATATATATATATATATATATATATATATATATATATATATATATATGTATATATATATGTATGTATGCATATATATATATATATATATATATATATATATATATATATATATATATATATATATTGTTTTTCTTTACCAGTAATTACAAATAGAACAGGTTGATTTGCTTCTTTTCAAGGCAGCGCTCTCAGTGGCCACTGGTAGTAGTAAACACATTTGACATCTGCTGACCCAAAGGGTGTGAAGATTCCTTTGTCTCTATGGCCGACCTCCCCACCATCTGCCGAATCTATAGACCTGTAAAATATGATATATTCACCAAACTGCTACCCAACTATTTCCTCAAACAATGGTAGTGGTGGTGCTGGTGATGGTGATAATGATAAAAATAAAAAAATAATATGTTGCAGCTGCTAATACTAAATACTACTAACACTACAATAATACTACAACTACTACTATTATGATAGCACACCTGCCAGACTTCCTCTGAATGCCATTACCCATGCCCATTCTCTTCTTGGCGTTATAAACTGAGTGTAAGGATACTCCGACTATGCTTGAGATCCTCTTCGGATCGACTTGTGCACGAACCAAATCAAATACTCTTTGGCGCTTGTCTTCCTGCGCAGTCATTCTTCAATATTCCTGCGAAAAATAAAAGAGCTTATTATTAGCTGACAATGTATTCTTTGTTCTGCATTAGGTTTCATATCATTTGGTGTAGAGGTTGCTGTGAAATATTAGTGTAACTTTTAATGCAAGTTTTGATTCCCCACTCTGTAGATTATGGAATATTCTAATAGAAGACAAACAGAATACTGTTCTGAATCAGGAGATATGAGATGATTACATCGAACCACACAATGAAGGACTCTTGGATAAAACTGTGCCAAAAGACAAAAGAGAGCTAAGACAGCACACTTTTGTGAATGTGGGACATATAATGGTGGGACTAAAATGAGAAATTACATTTTCGTAAGTTTATAAAATATTAACATATTTTGCAGTACGTCGAATACTACACGAAATTATAGAATATTTGATCGTTTATCTATCCATAAATTGGGAGTATGTGTAAATATGGAGTATGTGTATGTGAGCGTACATGTGTGTGAGCGTGCGTGTGTGAGTGTGTGAATGTATGCGAGTATGTGTGTGTGTGTGTGAGTGTGCGTGTGTGTGAGTGTGCGTGTGTGTGAGTAAAGAACTCATAATTAGTTAGATTACCGTAGACGTGATATATCTATCTATCTATCTATCTATCTATCTATCTATCTATCTATCTATCTGTCTGTCTGTCTGCCTGTCTGTCTGTCTGTCTGTCTGTCTGTCTGTTTGTCTGTCTGTCTGTCTGTCTGCTTTCCTGCCTGCCTATGTATGTATGTATGTATGTATGCATGTATGTATGTATCTATCTATAGAAAGAGAGAGAGAGAAAGAGAGAGAAAGAGAGAGAAGGGTGGGAAAGAGAGAGAGAGAGAGAGGGAGAGAAAGAGAGAGAGAGAGAGGAGAGATAGAGAAATGGAGGAGAAATACAACAAAGATTGCAGAAAGCAGTGACGGTATTGTGGGATAGCGAGTGTATAACAACGATAAATAACGGAAGTGGCGACAGCAAAACAAGATGTAGAAGACGTCTTTTGACTCGGATTCTTTCATTTTGGTTAGTGATATAAAAGACAGCCAGTTTACCGTGGCAATAAAATCTACATTATGTGCACTCACACACATACTCATGCGCACACATATTTTCTATCACGTACAAAACATGTGGATAAATGCACACAAATACCAGCAACAAGCTGGTTAATTAAGCATTCTTGATCAATCGAAAGCAGTGTTTCTTGCAACCGTCACAAACAACCAACGGACAATGTCATATGGAGTGCAAACAGCTTATTATAATCACAGATAATGTTGTCAAATGGTTACAGCAATGAAAAATAGTGACTCCTAAACTCGGGGCTTAATATAATCGGTTGCATATTGTTATCTGAACAGTTCCACCCAGAAATGATCACAATAGGCTATTTCTACAGCATTATATATGGTGCTGGATCTCTGTTCGGCGCTGAAGATAATAGTTAGTTGTTCGATCAACTGAATTAGCTGAAGTAGAATTACCATGTAAACATAATTCTCAGGTAGAATTAGAGTGACACAATGTGCGACAAGGATGTACTTCGCAACCAGGGATATAATCCGCCCGGCGGACTTCTACACAGTTTGCGACTATCCAGTTTCTCGCACAAATTTTGGGTCAGCCATAGGGTATATAGAATGACATTTGCCAAGGATATCACACAGTGAGATCGAATCCAGGTTGCAAAACGAGCTTTTTAAACCACCTGGCCATATTGCATGCCTAAACAACAATACACACACACACACACACACACACACAAACACACACACATACACACACAGACACACACACACACCCACCCACACACACACAAACACACACACACACACACACACATATATGAGTCTTGGTTATGCCCAGTCAGAAAATTACTATTGGTTTCACGTCTATTATTGCTTATAGCAATATAGGCAACTCATCAGACCTGCTGGCCAGTAGTACATAAGATCCCTACTAATGGAAGTAAGAATTCAGTCTTGGTCAACGAGGTTGTGAAAAACAATCTGAAAATATTCGTTTGATCGGGTGGCCTTCTTAAATTCAAAAACTGAGATGTTTAGTTGGTGCTCTCATGAAAGAAAATTCATATTAAAGATATGAACTTCTCCCGTTTGCTGCGTAGTGAATGGAAATTAATTGACCCTTATCAGCCACAACTGGAACCATTCAAAGGGAAATAACCCCATCTCGACCAGAAGAAGACACACATAGGGCTTGGTTCGGTCCATCTTTTTTTCGGTCTATTATATAGATTTAATCGCTCTAAATGGAGCATATATCATTATATGAATAATATATAATTACAGTTATTATATATATATATTATTAATACTTTGCTTGTACCACGTCTTTGCGTTGCTTTTTTCGTGTCTTTCCTCTGTTTTTTGAGATTATATATATATATATATATATATATATATATATATATATAATACAAACGGGACAAGAACGCAAAACATCCACACAATTAGGTGATACAAGAAAGGAACAACAAAACATCCAGATAGACGATACAAAGAAAACAAGGACAGGTCATTCGGAGTTTTCTTTCCTGAGTTGAGATCCAGATTATCTATGCAATTTCGGCTGGTTATTCACGATATTGCTCCAATCTGGCCAGCCCCAAGGAAAAACTAAGCTAAGAGCATTAGATTCCTTGGAAGAAAGCAGCGAATGTATACAAAAACAAGGACGGAAAAAAACGAACAATGTTACACAAATACAATAGAAATAAAAATAATAACAAGACATAACAACAGATGTCTTTCGAATAAGGACGAATTAAATTAAGCTGGCGTGTGTGGAAATAAAGCCTTACGGCAGGGATACAAGTTTTCAGAGGCACAGAGAGGAATATCGATGTTGCAAGCATACGGCCGGCCAAGAAAGAAAAATCAGGCTTGGCCGAACGCCGGTCACGTGGGGAAGAGAAGAGAGAGAGGTAGAAGCAGAGGAACAGACAAAAGAATTAAGGAGGCGCGAGAAAAATGACAGGGGCACAGTGAGGTGAAAAGTGGAGGGAAAGTGAACAAGAAGAGAAGGCATATATATATATATGTAGGAGTGGCTGTGTGGTAAGTAGCTTCCTTACGAACCACATGTTTCCGGGTTCAGTCCCACTGCGTGGCACCTTGGGCAAGTGTCTTCTACTATAGCCTCGGGCCGACCAAAGCCTTGTGAGTGGATTTGGTAGACGGAAACTGAAAGAAGCTCGTCGTATATATATATATGTATGTGTGTATATGTTGTGTATCGGTGTTTGTCCCCATCAACATCGCTTGACAACCGATGCTGGTGTGCTTAGGTCCCCGTAACTTAGCGGTTCGGCAAAAAGTGTCCGATAGAATAAGTACTAGGCTTACAAAAGAATAAGTCCTGGGGTCGATTTGATTCGACTAAAGGCGGTGCTCCAGCATGGCCGCAGTCAAATGACTGAAACAAGTAAAAGAGTATAAAAGAGTATATATATATATATATATATATATATATATATATATATATATATATAGTATCTTGATCCCTCACTTTAATAATGAATAAATTTGTTTATATTTTATAATATACCTTACCATCCCACACTCATTCTTTGCTTGTTTCACTTTAGTTTATTCTAGACCACTCTGAGTCAGCATTGGTCTACTTCTATTGAATGAAGACCCCGTCCACAAGACGAAATATTTATTTGACCCTTTAATATTAACTTGACACACCACACCCGCTTTTAGTTATGTATCTCCGTGCTATCTACGTGCTATTAATATTGTTATTGTGATTGTATGTATTAATACTTGCATAAGGGATTATTTGTTGAAACTGGCATATGTAAATACCCATGTATGTGTCAATATAGCAATATAAAATATATTATAATCATTCGGGTAAATAGATGTGTGTGTACTTGTGCGAACGGATGCTGTGTGCGGGTGTGCATACGTGTATGGGAATATACATAGATGTATATATATATATATATATATATATATATAAGAAAGAAAAGAAATGTAGAAGTCATAGAAAGTTTGTATAATAAATTTTATGGTGATATTAGGGTCATATTACATCAATGATGTAATATGATCCTAATATCACCATTAAACTTCATTATACAAACTTTCTGTGACTTTTACATTTCTTTTCTTTCGTGTATACACAACTTTCCAGTATTCACTATATATATGTATGTATGTATTTGTGCGAGTGTGTACATATGCATTTATATGAAAGTTGAATTTTCTTTTTTGTGGATGAATGCATGCGCAAATTGTAGTAAGGGCTTACATCTGTAAAAACAATCTGCAAATATTTCAATTTTAAATTATAAATTTGAAATTTTAACTATAAATTGTAACCATTAATTTAATTAGGGATATCTACTTTTACTTATTTAATTGACCATCAGGTGACTGATTTTAAAGTTATTTAATCAATTAGCTGGAAAACTAGCTATTAGTTAGGCTAGACAAATCATTTTTGGGGATGAATTGCAACCAGGTGTCATTAATTATGGCCGCTTACCCCAGTTATTACCTCCCCTTTACCAGAAATATTTCAATAACATTCCTATGGGTTTAATTCGTTTCATTGTTTTTACTAATTTCGCTTTCATATTAATAAACTGCTGGACATTTTCCAACCCTAACCGTCTTACTTCCTAAGTGTCTGGTTCCTGTCTTAACATTTACTCCATAATATTATTTTTTAAATCTAGTATTACTAGCCTAAGCGTTTTAGGATCCCCTACAACATATACTATCTTCCTATTCATTTATTTACTTATCTTATCCCGTATAACGGTGTCAATAGTTGGCCCCTCAGCTGGCTTTTTGTTTCTAAATTTCAACTGACCAATTACATCGAATGTTGAACAGTGGCCTATCTCACTTCGGAAAACAGGTGAAAGGGCTTGACCACCTAATAGTAAATAAATAAACTGCATTTAACCGATTAGCACTTTATTATGATTAATACTATTAATTAGTACTAGAAACATAACTATTACAAATTATTATGTTTAATATAAAACCTTACTATATCTGCACCCCTTCTCCGACTAATACCTACTGGCGTATCCCATTATTATTTCTTGCTTTTTAAAATTATTTTCCATCCTATCCCTCCTGTACAAAGGACTAATTCATGAATTGCGATTTTGTTTTAGTCTTTTATTTAACGGCCCAAAGAGACACGCAATCAAAATGATATGATTACAACCATATTCAACTTTACCCTTTTTCTTCTCTATGCTTTTCTTCTTTATTTATTCTCCACTCTGATTAAGCTCCTTGTTTCAGGTCGGTTTTATTACCAAATATGATTAATATTTTTACATATTTTGAATGTCAATGGCAATACCATATAACATTGGAAGCAGAAACAGCTGTTAGATGGGATGCAGTAAATTTGCATTGAATTAATAAATAATAATTGATGTAAACCAATTGTTGTTCATCAGTACTTCTCCATTTTCTGTTTTCTTTAAATTTTGATTCTAGATAAACCCATGTTATCCTTGTCTTTACCTATAACTTATGAACATATGTTTGCAGATGTATGTCTATGGTTAAATATAGGTAATATACCGGTAGCATATGGATAATTCTATCCTTAGACGGTTATTTTAACCTCTATCTCAACTAACCTTACACACACACACACACACACACACACACACACACACACACACACACACACACACACACACACACACACACACACATATATATATATATATATATACAGGTGCACATTGGTCATGTGCATTCTGCTATAGGGATGTATGAATGTACGTAGATGTGAATATTTTGAAAGAGAAATGTTTCTGCTTGCATTTCAGTAACTGAGGTAGCTTCTCAATTGCAGAAGACTTACTTGCTGGACTGAAAACACGCATGCACGCACACACACACACACACACACACACACACACACACACACACACACACACACACACACACACACACACACAGACACACACACAGACACACACAGACACACACATCAATATATTGGTTTCAAATTTTGGCAGACGGCTAGCAATTTCGATGGATGGGGTAAGTGGATTACCTCGACCTCAGTGATCAATTGGTATTTATTTTACCAACCTCGAAAGGGTGAAGTTAAAACCAGAAGGCAAAGACGAACGAAATGCTACTAAGCATTTTGCCCCGCGTGCTGACGATTCTGCCAGCTTTCCGCCTGTATATATTAGTACACTAAAAACATGCCTTGATATGTCCTAAGCAAATAATGGCCATTGTGAATACAAAAAGTGTTCACGTACCATTATGCTATCCTTTTGTGTTGAGCTTTTGCTCATTTTCATGTCTGTGCATTCGTATATATGTTCAAGTATGAATGTACGTATGTAATCATATATTTATATATATATATATATATATATATATATATATATATATATATATATATATATATATATATATATATATATAAGAATTTATCAGGTAGCTTTATTGAATTCTTATAAAAGAATTCATCCTATTATTGAATATATATTTATATATATATATATATATATATATATATGTGCACACACACATACAGACAGACAGACAGACAAACAGACACACACACACACACACACACACACACACACACACACACATATATATACATATGTGTGTCGTGCGCGCGCGGTTAGACGCGTAACAATGAACTTCAGCACTCACCTTTACATAGAGTATTCCTGGAGTTAGAATTTTCACATATTTTTTATTTGTCTATGTGCATTTTAAGATTTTCTATTTTTTTCGCTATGCACTTTTTGGTTCATATACTTTTTACTATTCCAGTAGTCACTCACATATATCTTTGTCTGGCAGAATCTAGTCACGCCAACAGTGATTCTTGTCAGAGAATCAACGTATGTCACTGTGACAATTACTTTTTTCATTTATTTCCGACTTCTCATTTTAGGTAGCGGACTGTGAAGTGATAATGTGTTACAAGTATTTCATCAAAATACAGCCTAAATACCTTTAAGAAAATAAAAGGTACCGAACCACCAGGAAAGAAAAATAGAAAAAGAAAAAGAAAAGAAAAGAGATGAGGGCTTGAAGAAGATAGAATTAGATAGCGATCCGTGAATAGCAGGAAATGTTAGAATATAGGTAACAAAGGCTTGGAGAACATTGAATGTGCGAAAGAAACCCACCAACGTGAGCGGAATTTCAGCTTCGAAAGCGGGAGAGCTTTCAAATAGACTAAGTAACGCATGCTAAGATATACACATCAGCGCGCGCACACACACACGCACACGTACACACGTACACATACACACAACACACACACGATCACACATATACACACACACACACAATCAGGCGCGCGCGCGCACGCACACACACACACACACGCACACAAAAATAAACAGCAATCAAACAACGTGCTAAGGGAGCTTATAACTATGATGCAACATGGCTGTCGATTTAATTAGATTGCCGACGTTGATTATATCTCAAATCTATGACGCAAGAAGCGTGGAGCAAAATATAAGGAAATTGGGGGACTGTCATGTTTGCCAAATGGCAAAGTCCATCTGAGATTGTTGACACAAGCTTCCAAACCCTTTATGAAGAATGTTACCAAAACACACACACACACACACACACACACAACCTAGATGCGCATGGCACTTGACGAGGCAATCGTAGTTCATCAAACCATTGTCTTTAATCCTTGGCAGTGCACAACGACTAAACATGTAGTTGTTGCAATGGCTTTATATAAATTAATCGGACTTCTAATATATCACATAAAAAATATGGAATATTTATCGCCAAATACCTCATGGAACATTTAGATGTATCATTGAGTATTCACATTGTTAGTCGCTGATAAGCTAAAGACATACTTGTTAAGCCAGAAATTATGTGTAGCGCTTCATGACTTGAGTCTGTGGAATATCAATCAGCCTGAAATAAACAGAGATAAACAAAGATACATTTCGAGATCTCCACCTAGAGACTATAATACGTTGCGATATTTAAATTCATGCCAGAGTGCACAAGACTTTATATTTATGTGAATTAAAGAAATTAACATTGTGTGGCATTGTATATATATATATATATATATATATATATATATATATATATATATATATATATATATATATATATATATATATATATATATAGGTGCAGGCATGGATGGCTGTGTATTAAGAAGTTTGCTTTCCGCGGACATGATTTAGTCCTATCGCATCACATCTTGGGAAAGTGTCTTCTACAATAGTTCCAAGCCGACCAAAACCTTGTGAGTGGATTTGGTAGACTGAAACATAAAGAAGCCTGTCGTATAAATATGCGTGTGTATGTGTGTGTGCATATGTGTGAGCGTGTATATATATATATATATATATGTGTGTGTGTGTGTGTGTGTGTGTGTGTGTGTGTGTGTGTGTGTGTATGCCTTCGAATCGGTGTTTGTCCCTCACCCACTGTTTGACAACCGGTGTTGGTTTGTTTAGGCCCGCGTAGTATAGTGCTCTGGCAATAGAGCGCGATAGAATAAGTACCCAACTTAAAAATAAGTATTAGGTAGATTCGTTCAACCAAAAGCCTTCAAGGTGTGTCCCAGCACGGCCGCAGTCGAATGACTGAAAAAAATAAAAGGTAAAAGATTATACCGACTCTGTTAGGTCTTATGAATAATGTACTTTTATAAATTGAGTTTGGCTAATTCTGCTGTTACAAATTTACACGTTCATTTATATGTACACGCATAGTCATACACACAGACGTGGGCGCGCACACACTTACATACATACATGCATCCATCCATCCATCCATCCATCCATCCATCCATACATACACACACACACACACACACACACACACACACACACACACACACACACACACACACACACACACACACACACACACATATATATATATGTGTGTGTGTGTGTGTGTGTAAGAAATAATTAAGATTCAATTGAATTAGGTACTTGATTTGAAGCACCAAGTCAGTCCAGTATTACCTGCAAAGCTCGAAGCAAGGAGAATAAAATCAAAATAAGCAATAGGATATCAAGTAGTAATGCAGTACGACCGTTTCAAGCAGTTCCATTTAATTGAACAATGCAATGATTACATCAATATGCTGTGCTATCTTCAGCTGCACAAATGAATAAATGGAATTTTAACAAGTAGGATACGTTAATATAATTTTCCTTGAATATTTTAACAGAGTAAGAAGATGGAAGAAATTCATGTTGTGGCTATTGTAGCTTAGAATAGACTACGACTTCTAAGAATCGCATAGGGCAGAGTGTGGTCATAGGGTTGTAAGAGTTGTAATTCATTTCTAATTCATTCATCTCTTTATCAACTACTGAATCTGAGACTAGAAGACTATGTCTATTTTGAATAAAGGACAAGCGTGAGTTGACAGCTCATCGCTAGGTATGGTCATAAATATTATCACATGTATCCCTTTTCCCCAGGAAGGATATAAGACATTAGGAGTAGTCAGCTGGATATAAGTAACTGTCTATAAAAGAGGCAGGGTAGGGGTAGACTTTAAATCATGATGTTAATTACCAGTTAAAGGGGCAAGACACTAAGAAACCTAATATGTTAATATAGAGGAAATTTTATTAGAGGCACTATGGGGGAATGTTTATAAACGATATTGTTATGTTGTATAAAAATAAAATAAAGGACAAGAATGAGTTGACAGCTCATCGCTAGGTATGGTCATAAATATTATCATATGTATTCCTTTTCCCCAGGAAGGAAATAAGACATTAGGAGTAGTCAGCTGGATATAAGTAACTGTCTATAAAAAGAGGCATGGTAGGGGTAGATTTTAAATCATGATGTTAATTACCAGTTAAAGGGGCAAGACGCTAGAAACCTAATATGTTAATACAGAGGAAATTTTATTAGAGGCACTATGGGGGGATGTTTATGTTGTATAAAAATAAAATTTAAGAATTCAAAAGTGATATCATAACCAGAATAGGTAAAATGTGTGTATATATCAATTATAAACATTAAAAAGGAAAGATTACATAGGATCAGTTTAATATTCATTCATAGTTTCAACAATATTTTTTGTTTATGAATGGTAAAAATTTAGAATTATGAATTAGAAAAAAACATGCTTAAAATTTTCAGTGTTGACAAGTTTAAATGTTCATAACAGTCACTAACATAAGAAGTGTGGATCAACTTGTTTAACTGTACAAAATTCAATAGTGTTAGTAGTAGTTGACAAGAAATGAATATCACCAAAGTTTCAGTCATACTGAGTTAAGAGGGAGAAAAACAAGGAAGAAATGAAGATAGTAAAAAAAAAAGGATTTGGTTTATATTTTCTGTGATTCTCTTTCCGTCGTATGCAGGAACTTTCGCTTATAACGGTGTTTTTTGGAATCTGGTGTATTTATAATTTTTTCCACGAACGGATCTGATTTTTGATTTGTTAAAGTACTGGTAGCATCTTGTTTTTCTGGTGGTCAAGTTTGTCGTTCTGCCTGATTGGTTTCCCTGTGGGAAACGGTCATCAACTGCTCCAGTTGGTTGATTCTCTTAAAGGGTCATTTTGTTGTATTTGCTGAAGTTCGGTTTTGATCGGAGGTAAAGTTTCATTGGTCTAGAGCTAGGTGACGTCGGTAAATTTGCTTATATATATATATATATATATATATATATATATATATATGTTAACATAGAGTGGTGAATAAATCGATATATCGAATTTGAAGTCTCTGTCGCTTTTGAATATGAAAATTTAAAAGTTAAAAACCTTATAATATATATATATATATATATATATATATATATATATATATATATATATATATATATATATATATATGTAACAAAACAGGTAAGAGGAAATTATTTCGTATTATTTATTTTCCATTGACGTGTTTCATTTGCTAATAGGAATTACAAAGATCTACAAGTTACATAGATAATTAAGGAATTTCCTATTAAAAGTTCATCAGATAGATAAAATTGGTTATAATGCAAAAGTTACATTTGGATGAAGCGTTTATATTTGGATCAGGAGCATCACAACGCTGGTGAAGAAAAGTGAGATATACAAACATGCGCATACATATACACATGCACATAGATGTACTAGTACATACGCTCATATACACAAGCACACAGATATATATTCATACATAAAGATATACACATACACAGAAATAGAGACATAAATTCATACATACATACATACATACATACATACATACATATACACACAGACACGACACACACTCACACGCACGCACACACATGCTATACGCAGATACACATAAGCATACTTAGGCACACAAACATATACGTGCACGCACGTACGCATACACAGATACTCACACGCATACATACACACACATAAATATAAATATACACTGACATGCACGCACACAAATATACTCATACACACCCATACAGACACATGTATATACATATACATAGGCACATATAAATACATACACACACCCACACTCACACACACATCCATTCACACACACACATCACGTTCTATATGATATAATTCTCGAAAACAATTCAATGAACTCAATATAATAGTTATGTAGATGCCAATATCTCGAGAAAAAATGTGTGTGTGTCTGTGCGTGCGTGTATGTGCATGTGTCCGTAAGTGTGTGCATGTATACGCAAGTGCTCGCACATGAACGCATTTCTGAGTGTGTAGTGGCTGTGGTAAGAGGTTTGTTTCCCAACTAAATGGTTTCGAGTTCAGTTCCATCGTGTGGTACTTTGAGCTATTATCTTCTACTCGAGCCTCAGGCCGACCAACCTGGATTTAGTTAACGGAAACTGAAATAAGTCCGTCGTATATATATATATATATATATATATATATATATATATATATATGTAGTATATATATATATATATATATATATATATATATATATATATATATATATATATATATATATATATATATATATATATATATATGTATGTATATATATGTATGTATATATATGTATGTATATATATATATATATATATATATATATATATATATATATATATATATATATATATATAACATATATATATATATATA
>NC_142931.1:91177173-91204673 GCF_046866305.1 Octopus bimaculoides | reverse complement strand
TAGCAGGAGCACGTCATCGGACTAAACGCCATCTCCTTTTGTCTAAATTGGTCTCTATTAAATAATTACCAGCAAAACGCTTAATTTGAATTATCTGAATCCCATCCCCAACGAAATTTGGTTTTGTAATAAATTAAATCAATAGAAAAGAGGTACACAATTAAGCGGACTCAACTGACGTAATATTGTTATTTCATAGCTATCTTACCAAACAATCCAAATATTGATGGAGAGAAAGGAATAGTTTTTCAGTATGCAAACATACATACATAAATACATACATACATACATACATACATATATACATATATGCCCACACACATAATAGCATTTACGTACACACACACACACACACACACGTATATACATATTTATATATGTGAGTGTACATGTGTATGTGCATGTGTATATATATATATATATATATATATATATATAGTTACTCTGGCAACGGTGTGACTCGAACTCGGGCCTTCAA
Source organism: Octopus bimaculoides (assembly GCF_046866305.1). Classification (NCBI taxonomy): domain Eukaryota; kingdom Metazoa; phylum Mollusca; class Cephalopoda; order Octopoda; family Octopodidae; genus Octopus; species Octopus bimaculoides. Next base: position 91,204,195 of record NC_142931.1, on the reverse strand, counting down.
TCAGTGCCTTAGATCACTTATATATATGTGTGTGTGTATATATATGTATGTATGTATGTGTGTATATATATATATATATATATATATATATAGCCACAGGAGTGGCTGTGTGGTAAAGAGCTTGCTTACCAACCACATGGTCCTATGTTGAGCCCCACTGTGTGGCACCTTGAGCAAGTGTCTTCTACTATAGCCTCGGTTCGACAAAAGCGTTGTGAGTGGATTTCGTAGACGGAAACTGGAAGAAGCCCGTCGTATATGTATGTATATATATATATATATATATATATATATATATATATATATATATATATATATATATATATATATATATATATATATATATATATATATATATATATAATATATATATATATATATATATATATATATATATATATATATATATATGTGTGTGTGTGTGTGTGTATATGTATGTGTGTATATATATGTTTGGGTGTCTGTTTGTCCCCTCAGCAACGCTTGACAACCGATGCTGGTGTGTTTACGTCCCCGTAACTTAGCGGTTCGGCAAATAAGACCAATAAAATAAATACTATGCTTACAAAGAATAAACTCTAGGGTCGATTTGCTCGACTATAAAGGCGGTGCTCCAGCATGGGCGCAGTCAAATGACTGAGACAAGTAAAAGAGTAAAAGAATATATGTATATATATGTGTGTGCGCGTCTGTCTGTCTGTCTGTCTATCTATCTATCTATCTAGCTATCTATCTATCTAACTATTCCCCCCCTCTCTCTCTCTCTCTCTCTCTCTATATATATATATATATATATATATATGTATATATATACCTATCTGAATAGTCAAAATGTAATGGTCAATATTAGAAATACAACAAAGGAAGACTGGGGTTTAACAAATATGGGTAGCTTGAATAGAATTATAAACATAAGAATAATTTAATGATTTGCTACTGGATTAAAGAGGATTGATTATCTTTAAACATCCTTAAAATATAAAATCCTTTAGAACATTTCAAACTATGTTATGTCAAATTAGAGTTACGATAAATAAAATTACCATAATTTATTATTAGATAAAATGTAAACACACATCACATCGGCACAACAAAAATATGAATTGTTAAATGCAATATAAGGTATTTCATACTATGTACTGAAATAAATATACATTAATAGTTTCAAATATTGTCATCTGCAACAAGCAATGTTTCTGCAAAATATAGCGTATCATATAATATGAAACATTAATTTTGGGGGGTGTTAAAGCAAGCGCCAATGTTTGTCCATTGGGTAGCAATGATTGTTTTGACAGCGAGAGGATGTAAGGTAAAAGTCAAATTTGATTTGGATTCAGATCAAGCTGAGAAGAAACTAAATTCTCAAAGGTATTTCATTCGATATTCCCTCCTTTCTCTCATTGTACTACACCTATATTCATACAAATGACATTGCATGGTTTACGTTGCATAATATAAATAATATACGATTTATATCATTTTGGATTAATATCTACTGTATTTACTAATACACACACATATAAACGTATGTCTGCGTGTGTATATTGTATATGTACACACGCATATATATGTGTATTTGCATGTGTGTATGCATGTATGCATGTATGCATATATATATATATATATATATATATATATATATATATATATATCTTCTTTAGAAAAACATAAATCTGGAGAAGAAGCACACTCTAAGGAGTAGAGCAGTCTATATTTTTTCCTGGAGAAGGCCGGTTTATGGGGTTAACCTGAGCTCCCGCCCATAAAGGGTTTAACTTTATGGTGTATCGTCAGACCTCCAAACCTATAGGCCAACAGTCTTGGGGTCTGACGATACGCCATAAAGTTAAACCCTTTATGGACGGGAAACCCAGAGTAACCCCATAAACCGGCCTTCACCAGGAAAATAATATATATATATATATATATATATATATATATATATATATATATATATATATCGTCTGGCTTTCAGTCAGTTACAGCGACGAGCGTTCCACTTGATCTGATCAATAGAACACCTTGCCCGTGAAATTAACATACAAGTGGCCGAGCACTCTACAGACACGCGTGCCTGTGATTAGTTCACAGGACGATTCAGCGTGATACAAAATGTGGCAGGACTGGCCTTTTGAAATACAGGTGCTGCACATTTCTGGCAGCTGAGTGAACTGGAACATCGTGAAATAAAGTGTCTTGCTTAGGAACTCTAAGCGCCAATAGATATCGAACTCACGACCTCATGATCACGAGCCGAATACCCTAACCACTTAGCCACGCACTTTCATATATATACATATATATACATATATATACAGAAACACATGGATATGTTTATATATATATATATATATATATATATATATATATATATATTCGTATTTCGTATTTCATGTTGTTTACGTTTTCTGATGTCCTGTACCCAAATATGCATATATGTATGTAAGTATGTACATATATATATGTATATGTATATATATATATATATATATATATATATATATATATATATATATATATATATATATATATATATATATATATATATATATACACATATACATATATATATATATATATATATATATATATATATATATATATATATATATATATATATATATATATATATAAGTGTATGTATAAATGTAAGTACAGTCATTCATGTAAATATATTGGAAACAGCATTATATTACTGGTTTCAGTCACTGGACTGCAGCCATGGTGCACAGACACTTTCAAACATTTAGTTGAGCGTATCGCCGTTTTTAGTTGAGTCACGTGTCTATATCTATATTTCGAACAGATATGGACACAAAGGGATATAAATACAAAATACATTAACACACACATACACACATATATATGTATATATATGCATACACACAAATATGTATATACACACGCATATCTATATATATTCATACACTTATAAATATACCTGATCAATATAAATTTCCACTCACAAAATATTTATCAACACGAAACATTGGTAGAAGTTCATGGCCAAGCTTTCTCGCAATGCGACTGAAACCGGAAATACATAATTGTACAGTGAACTTCATATACAGTCATATTAAATTAAATATGAGACTGTGAAGTCTCTAAGTTTCATATGCTGCATAAACAAGCATCATGAGCCGATATCATCATACATATCTAATGCATATTTTGCACGGTGTTTTGTGCTTTTCACAAAAAATGCGGTAGAGAACAAGCGGAAGTGCCCAAAAGTAATATATAGATGAGTATCTATCTGTGTGTATGCGTGTTTAAATAGTAAGGGATTTCTCGAAATATTTACCCGTTTGCTCACAGTTAGGTATTTAAAGTAAGCTATTCAACGGTATTATAGTAAGGTTGCAGTTGCAACGGGTACCAACATAAAGACATATGTAGGTCTATGTAAAGCTGAGTATATATAAAAAAGAATTAAATGTAATACTAATGCTACTTCATGATAATCCTTATTATATGTATATATGTATATGTAATATATATAGTGTATATATATATATAGTGTATATATATATATATATATATATATATATATATATATATATATATATATATATAATCGTAAATATGAGGGTAATAAATTAAAATTATTTATTACCTGTGCTTAGCATGCATAAATAAAAATCATATGACAACATTTCTTTAAAAATATAAGAGTGTATAAAATATTTTTATACACAAAAAGGAGACCATTTATAGGCCTCTTTACATGATAAAAAGGTCATTTAAAACCCAAACCACGAAAAAGAGATTTCATGAGGCACGCTGTTATAACACTAGAACGACCAAAAAAAAAAAAAAAAATGAGTTAATCCCGAACTCGAGTTTCACTATTAATTGCCAAATATACTAATGTGGAATCTGTAGCTCATCAGCGGAATCGCTAATTAATGAATAATTATGTAGTTGCACATACGTACCGAAAACACGTGCACAAGACAGCTACATTTTTATCCATTTAAGCATTCGAACTAAGTGCGCGAGCGTAAATATATAGTCCATCTGTAAATAAAGAAATTTAAAACCTTGTCCTATACAGCCTCAAAATTAAATATTACTATCGTAAATATGAGGGTAATAAATTGAAATAATTTATTGTCAGTGGTTAGGTGCATAAATAAAAGTCATAACATATTTTTTAAAATATAAGAGTGTATAAAATATAATTTTACAAGGAGGAAACCATTGACAGGACAGGGCTCCTTACATGTTAAAAAGGCCATATATATATATATATATATATATATATATATATATATATATATATATATATACCGATATAAGGCGGGGCTGAAAGGTTCCTAGCTTTAAGGGTATCGTGAAAGCTTGGTTAGAGGCCCAACCTTCCGACTTCTTTTACAGGGCTTAGAAAAATTGAAGAGCCGCTGCAATAAGTGTATTAATCTAATCTGAGGGGGGAATCATACTCCTGTATGTGTGTGTGTGTGTGTGAAAAAATTATTAACAAATGTAAAGTTTGACCTTAGCAACAAAGACCAATCATTCACTGTATCTAAATGCAATGATAGCCGATGTCGCACATGTCAATTCATACATACGGTCAAGATATGGACACAAAAACCGGAAAAATATTCACAAACGCAAATAGGAACTGCAAAAGCAGAAATTAAATTTACTGCATCAAATGCCCGAACTGTGTAGAACTATATGTGGGTCAGACTGGAAATGCAGTATCAGAACGTTTACGTGTGCACCGACAGCAAATTAGAGACCCAGATGTCCGTCAGATACCTTTGAGTAACCATCTAGCAACATGTGGTCGGAAAATATTTATAATATTTCCATACTACAAACTACACGGTGCAAGTGAAATTGGGATAAAAATCAAAGAAAAGAACTTTATTAATAAATTCCAACCCAAGCTAAATAAACAATAATACTAATACTTAGGGGTACTGTTTCTACTGCTATGACCATTACCACTAATAACAACAATACTAAAGGTGCTCATGATGACGATAGCAGGAAGCTACTCGCTAAGTCAAGAGAAAAGTAAGTAAAAATGATCTTATTTTGGAGTTTAAAGTTCTACTACCACAGCTACTTCTACCACCACCACCGCCGCCGCCCTTTCTCTCTCTCTCTCTCTCTCTCCCTCCCTCTCCCCCCTCTCTCTCTCTCTCTCTCTCTCTCTCTCTCTATATATATATATATATATATATATATATATATATATACATAAAGCAGCTCACGCATGCACACACATGTACATGCACTATCTATTGGAGAATAAGTACAAATAAATTAATATTATAAGGTGCTCTACTTCATCAGAATGTTAAAAAAAACAATGAATCTGTGATGTAGATATGGAATATGTATTCTAATGTTACGAGAATGTCCAATATATCAAGATAGGACAAATTTAACATATCAATTTCTCCAGAAAGAGAGAAAAGTTTCAGTGATAACTAGTGATATTATGGAAAAACTGATATTCAGTCCGATGTGCAGTACAACACAGCATGAAAATGAAAAAGAACAAGAACATAAATATATGCGCATGTATGTATAAATTGTGCATACACACACACACGCACGCACACACACATATATTCTTTTATTCTTTCACTTGTTTCAGTCATTTGACTGCGGCGATGTTGGAGCACCGCCTTATATATATATATATATATATATATACACACTAGCAGCTAAACCCGGTTTCACACGGTCTGTTTGGATGATGTGGCTGTGATCGTTTTCGGTTAGGCATAATCTATAACAGCGTTTCTCAACCTTATCATTCCGGGTCCCCTGTTTTGATTGGAGCCTCCAGCTGTATGAAAATTTCCTGACTCCCCCACTCCTTGTCAGAAAATAGCTTCAGGAGTTGTGAAGAACGAATTTGTTTCTGAGAGCTATTCTATTGGCCCTCTGTCTAATCATTGATTTAATTATGAACATAGAAAGAAATTATACATTAATCTCTATTTTCGTAAGCAGTTGTGTCCGTAAAAATTTTATTTGCAGAGTAGAAATTGAAAGAAGATATATGAAATGGACGTGTGTGTGTGTGTGTGTGTGTGTGTGTGTGTGTGCGCATGTGTGCATGCGTGCGCATGTGTATGTGTTTACAATAGTTGATTTATGGAAAAAATTGTTAATTTTTTGAAATGCAAATATGTGAATGAAAATTAAGTTCAGACCTCTACATGGTAGCTAGACCTGGTAGAAATAGCAGCGAAATCTCCCTCAAAACACCCTACTGTCTTAATCCGACAATTCTGCCTATTATGTGGTTTGAATGAGAAACTGTAAGTAAAGATTAAGATTATTAACCTCACAAAGAGGTGAAAGAAGAGAGACAGCATAGCGAAAGCTTTGGCTGACTGTCATCCTGTACTCCCCTTGTTGCTAGCGAAATGGTATACGATCAATGACCGGACAAGTGAAAAGGAAAGGCGATCTTTTGAAGTTCTTTTGAAGTTGTGGTGAGAGGGGAGCATTGATGTGCGTGCGTACGTCTGTGTGTGTGAGTGTGTATGTTTGATGGGGTGTGCGCGACAGAGAGAGTAATGTTGATGGCGTATGTGTATATGAGAGAGAGAGCGAGAGAGAGAGAGAGAGAGAGAGAGAGAGAGATAGAGATAGAGAGAGAGAGAGATAGAGAGAGAGAGAGAGAGAGAGAAAGAAAGAGAGAGAGAGATAAATGAAATTTATCATTCAATTTATTTATTTATTATGTATATATGTATGAATGGCTTCAGTGACACACATTCATATACACGCACGCACGCAGGTTGTTTTAATCAATTTTCTCTGTAAGTATGGGGGCTAGGAAAAAATAGAAAGCGCGTTCCAATCTATGCACCCGTCTCCACATGTGTGCCATTTGTCACGCGATTCCACCCAGCCGTTTGGCCGTGAACCTCAAGACAAGAAAGAATACAACGGTCGGCCAACTTCAATTTATATTATAGATAATGTAGATAACAAAATCAATGTCACATTTTAAACTCGAGAAAAGTCTTGCATATTGCTACATTTCCACATACAGATTATATTTGCAATGTACGAGTTAGCTGGTTGGTTTTCTTTTTCTGAAAACTCTAGCTTATCTAGATTGTTACTTACATAATTACTCACAAAACGAAGTTCTCCGATTATTATTGGTATAAATGTGAATTCATAATCTGAATATAGGAGGTTTCGAAGCAGTTGTCCATAGTTTTCCTCTTCCTCTTTGATTTTCGGAGATATTTTCACATCAGCAGGACAGGTAACCGCCATGATTGTAAACACTTTTTCTTGTGTGTTTATGGAAATGTTTCAACAATATTTCATGTGTTGATGTTTGCGATAATAGGGGAATTGTCTATATTTATTCCTGGACAGTTTTTTTTTCTCCGAATGGCATTGTATATTGTTATTGCGACAACGTCATATCACATAAGGAAGTAGTACCTTGATGACATTTTTGGGTAGCGCTAATCACATGTATGATGTCTTCCACAGAAATATAGCATAATCTACATTTTCGGTTGCGTCTTGGAGCTCCAAGGAATTCATTGTCCCTTTTGTGTATTAGTTATTTCGTAGCCATCTCCAGTTCTTGGATTGTAAATTCATAGCCTTCGATGTGAGATGTGATGTATTGGTCACGAGCCAAAGAGAGGCTTCTTCAAGTTTTCGAACATAACCATGGATAATCTTTTTTCTTGGCATGCTGAGCGTTTCACAACCAGGTCTTTTTTGAGGTATATTAGTCCGGCTGTTTTGGTGTTGTATAGAAACTCATCAGGAAGTGAGTACTTTCTGAGGAGTTCGCTGTCGACATGTATGTATGTGTATATAATTATATTTAAGAAAGAATACGAGATAAACTCCTGTTTTCTCTCAAAAAAATAAATATAGAAGTGAGGATAACATCAGATAAATCAGTTCACAAACAATAATCCAACCCACTTTCATCAATAGAACTGATATAGAAGAATCAACAGAAGCACATACTTAATTATTATATAGAATATATCAAAATACACTGATAAATTGAAAATATAGAAATATATTGATATATTAAAAATATATAAGTATATAAATTCATTAAAAATATGTAGAGCAATTGATACATTAAGAGATATACAAATGGGAACATTGATACATAAATATATTAAAATATATCGAAGATGTATAAATATATATATATATATATATATATATAAAAGTGGTCCGACTCACAGAATAAAAATGAAATTAATGAAATGAAATGAAAGTTTAAAATGTCTTATGGCCGTTTCTTGGGGTTAATTGCCCGTAAAAATAAAGGGTATATATACTCATTATTGAGCAACTCTTGCTTCTTCAGGGTTAATAGTGGTTGCGCAAGTTCACATTTAGTATGTATGTATGTATGTATGTATGTATGTATGTATGTATGTATGTCAGTATGTATGTATGTATGTATGTATGTATGTATGTATGTATGTATCTCTCTTTCTATCTATCTATCTATCTATACATACATACATACATACATGATGGGCGTCCACTCGTGACCAAGGAAGACCATTGCTGGCCTTTAGGAACATTATGCGCTCTAGGACTAACTTATATTTTACATTTGCGGCTCTGTTAGTGGCTAAGGAGCCCTGCTCTTGACAAGTATACACGACTACAAACGTTGCAAACCAAGCTTTCCCCATTCACTACGTCAGCAGTGCGCTTTCGAGCAGCACGCTTAAATTCTTCATGAAGAATATGTGCTCCTTCAAAGGTGTCGACCCACTCCTTAACTCCTACATTTGTGGCGATGATAGGCATTGCTCTCCCAGTCGGTCTCCTGCATATCACAGGCCTTTAATGAGGACTTGATAAGTCCTTAAATTGCAGCTTTGGTTTCTGCATATAACATCTGTTTAGATATCCTGATATCCTTCATTCTAATAAGGTGTCCAGTCCAACATAACCGGTGCTTATCCACCATGACCTCAATACTCAAGATATCAGCGTTCCTCAAGACGTATGTGTCTAGAGGTTTTAAGGTCCAGCCGACATTCAGAATGTGTCTCAGACATCTCTGTTGGAAGCGTTCAAGAATCTTTACATGACGTTTGTAAAGGGTCCATGTCTCACATGAGTAAAGAAGCGATGTCAGTACACATGCACGGTACGCAGCAATTCTTGTTTACCTTGTGATGTTGTGCTGGGACCAAACACGAAACTCTAGAGACCGGAAGGAATCAGTTGCTCTATGCAGCTTGAAAGATATTTCATCATCCAGGGAGCAAGAACGGCTGAGTGTGCTGCCCAGGTAGACAAACTTATCTAACACTTTCAGAATTGTTCCTTCAACCAAGATAGCTGGTTCAACATATGGATTTCCTGGTGCAGGCTGGAATATTATAACAGTCTTGTCCAGGCTAATGCTGAGTCCAAATATCTTGCAAGAAGCAGAAATACGATTCATAAGTATTTGCATGTCATCCACTGTATGAGAAGATCGATACCTGGCATATATTCCCAGAGCACTAACCCTAGCAAAAGCATGAGTAAAAGCAACAGCAAAGTACAAAGAAGAGAAAGTGGGGGCGAGGATGTCACCCTGCTTGACACCATTCTCTACAGGAATGAGTCCCGCTATGCCACCATCAACATTGACCCAAGCCTACATCCCATCATGAAATGATTTGATTATAGATACAAAGTAATCCTGACATCCCAGTTTGTCAAGTATTTTCCATAGCAAGGCCCTATTCAAAGACCTTAGTTAAATCAAGGAATACCTGGACAAGATCCATATTCTGCTCATAGCACTTCTCCTGCATCTGTCTTGCTGTGAAAATCGTATCCATTGTCCCTCTACCAGATCGGAAACCACACTGAGATTCTGATAGGACATCATTTACGAGACACCCATTCAGGCGGGTAAGAAGAATATTTGCCAGAACCGTGCCAGCAGCTGATAGTAGAGCAATACCTCTGTAGTTGCCACACATTGTTCTGGCTCCTTTTCCTTTATAGAGAGAAAGAATAATTGCATTCTTCCAGTCCTTAGGCATTGCACCACCCCTCCAGACTACACTAATAAGTTTATGAAGGGACTGTATAATGTAATCACCACCAAATCGCAAGATCTCAGCACAAATTCCATCTCTTCCAAATGCCCCACCAATATTCAATTTACTTATTGCTGTCATTACCTCATCTATTGAGGGTGTTGAATTTTAGGAGCCAATGATAGGTCTTTGTTGCATATTCTCAATCACTGTTTCATCCACAACTGACTCATGGTTTAGGAGTTCAGAGAAGTGTTCGATCCAGCAACCTGTGATTTCTTTTGATTTAGTAAATAGAGTAGAAGACTCTTTGGAAAGCAAAGGAGCTGATGCAGAGCTCTTAGGCCCATAAACTTGCTTCATAAGACGGTAAAGCTTCTTGCTGTCATTTGCATCAGCAGCAGCCTGAACATCACAAACAAGATCCTCCCACCAAGTATTCTACATTACTGCAGTGATCTCACTGCAGTAATGATTTTAGGCTGCTATAGTGGGTAAGTGCTAGATATCGCTGTACATCTGAAAGTCCTCTGTGTAGCAATACATTGTGGGCATGGCGTTTTATAACCAATAGTCGCTAAACTTCAGCATCATTTTCATCAAACCAGTCTCTGTGTCTGGCAGTAGCATATCCCAGTGTTTCAATAGCATATTGAAGAACCTGATCTCGAAAATCTTCCCATACTGTAGTATTTTCAATGTTGGATAAGCGAATCTGAAGCTCTTTTCTCAACACAGCATTATATATCTTGTGGATATTCAGACGCCGAGGATTGCCAACTGGCCCTCTTCTCTCTTTCACTTTAATCATCATCGGGAACGTTGTTCACACCATATTGTGATCTATCCAGCATTCTGATCCATGAAAGGGCTTGACATTACAAATGTCATAAATATCATGCTTGCGGATGATGACATAATCTGGTAAGTGCCAAATTTTAGACCTTGAATGCAACCACGTTGTTGTGTGATCACCTTTGTGCATTAAATGAGTGCTTGCGATGTAAAGTCCATGTTCATCACAGAGTTCCAGCAGCATGAGACCATTACTATTCATTTTCCATTCACCAAAACGTCCTATAGAGTTCCATCTTTGCCAGTCTGTTCTAACCCTGGCATAGAAATCCCCCAGTAAAATGACTTTATCAGAATTGGGGATTTTCCTTAGTATGGTTCTCAGCTGGGTATAAAAATTATCACAACTAGTCAAAGTAGGTGCATAGGCACGTATTAGAGTAGCAAGCCGCCCACCTTTCAGGTGCAATCGTAGAGTCATTAGACGTTCATTTATAGGAACAGGGTGCTCCTCCAACTTCTTAAGGATATCATATCGAACTGCAAAGCCAACACCAGCCTCTCTGCTCTCCTCCTTCAGCCTCCCCTTCCCAAAAAGGTGTATCCACCTCCTACTTCCTCAAGTTGGCCATCACCTATACGAATATCTGAAAATGCAGCTATATCAATGTTATAGCTTTCAGCTCGCGAGCAACAAGTACAGTGCGTCTTTGAGGCCTACAATCACTCTTGTTATCCAACAAAGTGCACACATTCCTACATGAAATGTTCAAGTTCCATCCAAATTTTGTAAAAAAAAGTTACACACATATATACATACGTATATAATATATATATATATGTATATATATAGCGACCTATCTATAATGTTTGTAGGCTTTTTGGGTGCCTTGTATTTTTAAGGGTTTTTTGACATATATGTTTTTTATAATTTTGCATGTCCCACATGCTATACCTTCATTTATGTATTCTTTTTTACTACTATTATTATTTTTTTCCCTGCTGTACCCTTATTTGTATTTTATTTTTATTTTTATTTATATTTTGATTTCAATTGTATTTTTTATTTTTATTTCTATCTTATTTTTGCTGTTGTTCTTCTTCTGGTCTCTACCACACCTCTGTTTTTACCTCTTGCTCTACATCTGTATGTAACCCTTTGTGAATCTCTGAAGAGGCCTAGAGGTTCGGGTATGTAACCCCATTTCAAAATGTCATCCGATAATCACTCCGGAAAGGAATAGTCGGATAGAATGGGGCCTGCCAAAACTAGGCCGAAACAGCTGTAAGATTAAACTTCTGTTCATCCTCTAATTCCTTATGTACTTTGTACTTCTATATGTAAACCATGTTGGCAAAATAACATAGTCTGCCATGGACACCTGTGCTTTGGTTCTTTCTTTCTTTTTCTTTTCTTCCTTTCTTTTGTCACTTTTGCTATGAATTAAATTAATGAATTCAACAGGTTACACCGTCTGCAAGTAGTTGGGTTCAGCATATTATCCTCCATTTTCTAATATATATATATATATATATATATATATATATATATATATATATATATATATATACAAACACGCACACACACATATATATAATTAATTAAGATTTAGTTGAATTAGGTACTTAAGTTGAAGCACCAAGTCAGTCCAGTATTATCCGCACAGCTCGAAGTAACGTGAATAAAATCAAAATAGGTAACAGAATGTCAAGTAGTAATGCTGTACGACCGTTCCAAGCGACTCCATTTAACGGAAGAATGCAATCATTACATCAATTTAGATATAGTGCTATCTTCCGTTGTACAAATATGGATTTTCAACAGATAAGATATATTAATATAATTTACCTTGAATATTTTAACTGAGCAAGAGGACGGAAAATTTCAAGTTGTAACTATTGTAGCAAAAATAGCTAAGAGAAGTACAAAACTACAATTTTTAGAGTGGTATGGAACACAGTGGGGTTCATAGGGTTGTGATTCATTTCCAATTTATGTATCTCCTTATCATCAACAAAAATCTAAGACCAAAAGACTGCGTATATTTAGAATAAAGAGCAAAGTGAGTTGACAGCTCATGGCTGGCTGTTGGTCATAAATTTCATACTATCACAGGTACCCCCGCCCAAACTCACAAGAAAAAGAAACAACATTTTAGAAAAAGTCAATTAGATAGTAGTAATTATCCATAAAAGAAAGGGTATGGATGGCCTTAATTCATGATGTTGTTACAAGATAAAGGGGCAAGCACTATGAAACTTAGGATGCTACAATGGGATCCAGGAAAACAGTGGGAGAATGTTTATAAACAATAATTTTATGTTTTATAAAATAAAAAAAAATATATAGAAATAAATTCTATAACCAAGTTAGCTAAAAGGGATCTATAGATCGATTTGAACATTAAAAGAAGATTATTATGTGGAATCAACCAAATACCCCATCTTTAGTTAATTATTAGGTGGTCACTATAAAGATCACTCAAACCACTTACATATGGAATTTATCTGGAAAAGTATACATACTATCTATTGATCGAAAGTAAGGAATCAGGAGCAGGATAATAAGATAAATGATAATATGGAGACATAATTAAATATAAGTATACAAGAAAAAATGTGTACTGGTATAAGTAGGTGTAATAGTATAAAAATAAGGCATATAGATACATATACAAAAAGGGATTTATACACACACACACACACACACACACACACACACACACACACACACACACACACACACACACACACACACACACACACACACATACATATATATATATATATATATATATATATATATATATATATATATATATATATACGCTTATATAAAGAATATAGTATAATTAATTGGTGTAAATATAAGTAACTGAAAAATATCAATTCAAGAACCATATTGAATCACATCTTAACCTACATGCATGCGGAAAGGAGATGCAACATGCTCAACGATTCATAAAATGCTATACCAGTATATGCGAAGATAAATAGGAATGCAAAATATAATAAAAATCAATATGATAAGTGATTAATAAGGTAAACATGCCAAAATAAGAAATCAAAATGATAAGAATTTATAGAAAACAATAAGAAATATATATAAAGACAGTGGATTAAAATAAAATGCAGGAAAAGATAAAAATAACCTAAAAAGGGGTAATAGGTATGGAAATAATGAAGACAGTTTAAGGTATTCATACCAAATTAGTCTTGTGAGTTATAATATTACAGGTACTATTGTATATATGATTTTATAGCTCTTAGGAGGTATAAGATTTAGTGAAGGAAGACTTACTATCTCAAAATCATTACAAATATACTTAATATGACTGATAGGGTAGAAATTCATAAAAGGAAAGAATAGTGTAATTACCAAATAGGATGAAGTCAGGCTAACTAGGCAGGGATTGCCATCGGGTAATATTACATATAATACATCACATAGCATAATATATAGCATATAATATATATAATGTAACACATTATACTATATAATATAATATCCTATATAAGAGGGCAAGTTATAAAGGATACGACATCCGAAGTTAATTTCCACCACCAAATCCCAAATCCGTTTCGAGCCCCCACTCTTTGACAGAAAGGATTGAGAGGGAAAAATGGAGAGAGAACGAAAAAGGAAGCAGAGAGAAAGAAAAAAATCATATATATATATATCTGTGTGTGTGTGTGTATGTGTGTGCACGCGAGCGCGTGTGTGTGCGTGCGTATGTGTGTGACAGCGCATGGTGCGTTTTATATGTATGCTCATATCGGCGGTGCGTTGTCGCTTTTAGCAAAACACTTCATTTCACGTTGCTCTGTCAACTCAGCTGTAAATGGATAATTTTGCGACGGAGTGTCGTTGCGTTCAGGAGTGGTGTTGACCTGTCAGCTTGGCCAGCGAGGTGGCATTATTCGAAAGTTGAAACACTAAGAGGAAGTGTATTGTAACTAGTGGTCGATAGCAACGACCGATAGTCTGGCCGATACACTGATCTGTTATTTCTTTATTACGCACAAGGGGCTACACACAGAGGGGACAAACACGGACAGACAAATGGATTACTTCGATTATATCGATCCCAGTGCGTAACTGGTACTTATTTAATCGACCCCGAAAGGATGAAAGGCAAAGTCGACCTCGGCGGAATTTGAACTCAGAACGTAGCAGCAGATGAAATACTGCTAAGCATTTCGCCCGGCGTGCTAACGTTTCTGCCAGCTCGCCGCCTGATGTGTGTGTGTGTGTGTGTGTGTGTGTGTGTGTGTGTGTGTGTGTGTGTGTGTGTGTGTGTGTGTGTGTGTGTGCGTGCGCGTGCGTGCGTGCGCGCGCACACACAAGCCTGAGTATATGCGCTTATATGTATGTATGTATGTATGTATGTATGTATGTATGTATGTATGCGTGAGTGTGTATGTATGTGTATATATATATATGTATGTGAGTGTGTATATATGTGTATATGTATGTATATGTATATATATATATATATATATATATATATATATATATAAAAACAAAAGTAAATGAGTATATGCATGTATACGTACAGGTATGTGCATACCGACATCCACCTGTATGTATAGGTGCATAGCTGGGTACAGGACATTGCAAACAAACGTAGACGAGAACACACGAACCACATAGAGAACATTCTACTTCATCAGCTACCCACGTTTTAACACCGGCGTTTCGACGAGCTTCGGGCAGGACGCAACGTTAAAACGGCTCGTCCCATGGATCGCAGATATATATATATATATATATACACACCCATGCAAATATACGTATACATGCAAGTATGTATGTATATCAATCTATATAAATGTATATGTGTGTGAATGTAATTGAATAGGATTGAAGCAGACTGGCCAAACCATTTACTAGTATTACTGACTGCAATGAGTGCTATAAGCCCTCCACCAAAATATCGCTATGTTTCTGTTAGAGAATTCGTATGGGTTTACGACATGGCAATCACTCGTATATGCCAGTGGAATATTGAATTTGAAGCTACTTTCTACAATTGTTCTGGTTAGAAAGAACAAATGACTTGCTTTACTCTAGTGGCGTGGCTAGCAGAAACATGAGTTATAGTAATGACTAAGGACAGAGAATTATACATCGTAAAAAAACTACATATCCATTTTTAAATGTATACGGAAACATTTTCCCCATTCAAACCATTATTCTTCCTGGTTCGAGGCGGCAGCCATATTGTAATGTATATTTCCATTAAAGCGAAAGAAATATATTCTGTGTTCAGTGTATTGTTTCTGCTTCTTTCAACTCAATCGAATGTGTGTGGTGATCATCATCATGCATTACTTAATTCAACTGATGTTACATATGTTGCGCATCATTTTTTTCTATGATAATAAAGCTCTTCACTATATGGGGGAGTCTCTCCGTGATCGAAATACGCTTTTGTAGTGTAATGTTTTGGTTTTTAAAATTTTCATCATAATTACGAGATACACAGATTATATGTAATTCTAAAATTGAATTTTAATTATCATTATTACAAAATAACTCTATATGGAAGAAAATTTCCCCGTTTCAGAAGTAAAACAAATGGAATATTCCATTTAAATGACAATTGTAGACCTATTTTTTGCTTTAGTATTCTATTACTTGCATGTATCACTACGAATCTGAAGTCAGTTAAATAGAGCAGCATAGCAGTTAAATATGATCAGTCGATTGGGTAAATATAATTGTGATTGGGTCTTTTGTGAGCAATTCCTTAACCGTAACTGTAGTGAAGGGGATGGAGCAACATTGGGAAACACTGGTGATAGGAGAATTATATCAAAATATTACTCACTGGCTATCATTCATGACTGCCTGTCCGAACAGCTCGAACCAATACTAAGTGTCAATATCTAGTAAACATGAAATAAGATCGAAAATAACCATTAACATAATGTGCAGGGATATTTCAAAATAACCTTTTTAATGCTTGCTACAGAAAACTTATAAGGAACTTCTTGCTGTTGCAGCCTGAGCCTGAATTCTGAATTAATTCCATACTTATTGATTTATTGAAGTATGTAATGAGATTTATATCTTGTAATCACAAAAGTCTAAGAAAAGAGTCTAGAGAAAGCAAAATTCTGTAAATCCGGTCTATTAGCAGAGCATGAAGATCGTCCCCGTGTGCGTGCGCACTTACACATATGTGTGTGTCATTGTATATCGCTCTCTCGGTATGTATTAATATATGTTAATGTGCGTGTGTACTTGAGTATGTGTGTATATATATTTCTGTATATATAGTTTACTCTTATTTAGCTTTCGGATGCTATATCAAGATTATTTTAGAGAACATTAGCAATTAGAATTTTATTTGTTTGTTTCAGTATTTCTAAAATATCATCACTTTACTTACAACATAAATACAGCACAGATATTTCCTAGTATTCGCTTCGCTGGATACACTATATTGGTGTCTTTCACTATATTTAAAACTATTTTAATGTTGATTTTATCAATGTCTAATATAAGTTTCAGAAAAGAGAATTATTAAATGATATTAATTTTTGTTCATTGAAATGTTACAATTTTTGAGAAGAACGATTTTGAGAAAGTTTAACATACGAATTTATTATTGTTTTGCAACTCTACTTTAAGTACCACAAATTTCATTGGTTCTTACCTATTCAGTTAATGAATTAATGTATACGTAATGATTAGAGAATACATGTTGAAAAGAATATTATGTGTATATATAAATGCCAAGTCATTGACAACAGATGAATGTACCTTATTAATTATACTACGACACTTCATATATGATTTGATATTCAAGGAATCAATGACAATCATCTTACAGCAATATACAAATTCTCAGTATAGCTTAGTCCGAGAAATAAATTTAGTTTCCTATTGAAACGTTTCACTTCACTATTGCTCTCGGAAAAAGAGTGAACCATACATTTTCTACTGTCCCTTCTCCTGACCAGTGATCCGTATTGTTAATAAAAGACGCCAAAATGCTGGATGTATATATATATTGTTGCTTCTTTATTCATTCTTTGCTGAACTGAGGTGTTCTGTGAACATTGATATAAAGGGGAGTTAGGATTAAGTTCCCTAGCACACCTTTCTATGTGTTCACTGACCTGTAACTGTCTGTATTGTGGGTAGCGAATTTGTTCTTTGTGCAGAGTTGTTCTTCGACAGAGTGACTTTCCTGATTGGCCAATATAATGATTACCGCAGCCTAAGCAGGTAATGGCATAGATTAGGTCTTCCGAGGCACAGTTGAAATTTGATTTTATCTTAAATATTTCACCTCGTTTAAAGTGGAACTCTGTACCCTTCAAAAACTGGGGGCATGTGCCACAATTAGGCTGACCGCATTTTTTCACTTTTGGTTCCGTTGTTAATGAATATAGTTTTGAGTTGGTTAATATTTATTTCAATGATTTCGGTTGCATTTTGCTCTTGATAATTTTGTGTGAGCCTAAAATTTTTCTCATTTTTCTCCTGTGAGGATGGGTAAATTTTGGATGATAATGTTGAAGGTCTCATTGTTTCTATGGTTGTGTGTGGAGATGTATAGGAGTATTTTTAAGTCTGCTGTAGTATTTCGGTTGGCTTCCTATAATGCTCATTTCCTTTAATGTTCACATGTCTATTTCCTTTGTTCGTTTAATCCTATTATTTATTAATGGTATTAGGTAATGTCACTTGATTAGTATTGATCTGAGTTCAAGGAGTTTTCGTTCAAGAGTATTGGTGTCCGAAACTATAGCACAGATTCTTTTCGCTAGATTATAAGATATATTAATGTTTGTGTTTGGGGTGGCATGAGTTGAATAATAGGTATTGTTTTGAATCTGTGTTCCATGGTGAATTATATGTTGCTATTGATATTGTTGAGCATTATGTTGAAATCGAGGAGTTTGTCCGTACTATCTTTCCAAAGTATAAAGCAATCATCTAAATACCTCTTCCAGTTCTCCTTTAAATAGCAATGAAATGAGCTGCTATATTTTTGTAGTAATGATTGGTATATATTAAGTTCTAGGTAACCTATTGCAAGGTTCACAATCACTGGGGCAGCTCGAGTTCCCATTGCAATTCCACAATTTTGTCGATAGTAAACTGTATCGAACATGAAATAGCTGCTCAGTAGGATGAATTTCAGTACTGCAATTATGAATCTGTGATTGATGTGTCCTGGGATTTCTTCTGGGTATTTTTCCAGCCAGAAGGTGATTGATTCTATACCATAATGGTGTAGGATATTGGTGTACAAGTTCACCACATTGAATGATACTAGCAGGGTTCCTTCATTTATTGTCTTCGGGAGGTGGTTGAGCATGTCTAATTCATCCCTGGTAAAGCTTTTCACATATTTCAGAAATGGTTTGAGAAAGATGTAGAGGAAATTGCTTTGTTCAAAGTGATAAATTTTCTAAACTTTATTTATATTCTGTATTTTCTTTTTGATAAATGTTTTAGACAAAGTGCATTTTATTTCCGTCTTACATGCGTAATTTGATATTTAATTTTTCTCTCTCTTCGTAAACTGTAACATGGAAAACTGTTGTTTTAAATTGCACTACTTATTAATGACATGAAATCAAATAATTTGTGTTCACTTTGAACAAAACGCTTACCCTTTCCTTTCCCAATCCTTAAATAGAACGTCATTTGAAATTTCTAAGACATTATTTGGAAGCTAACGTAGTTTCCTATTTCATTATAGAACTATTATCTTTCCTTTCACCTGCATAAGATTTCTTTTTCATTGAAAAGGGTACTTCATAAAGCAATTTTAAAGAAACCTATATTTATTTTTGAAATTAAGTTAATCATTATTTCCTCTAAATAGCTCAAATTTAACACTTCCGTTATGACACTCAACCCTTAAAAAAACAACAAAGAACGATCCGCATTAATACCACCAAAAATATTTGTAAGCTTTAAAATATTGAGTAACCTATTATAGGGTATTCACTTTCAGTTAAGGGTTTATTTCTAAGATTTCAGTTTGTTGACCTTGAACAGAATGCTAAACCACAGATGAGATATGCTTATTCGACCCAGAGAAAGGCAGTCACCACTATCGACACGCATCACTTGTAACTCTCACATACCGAATTACAATTACATAATTGCTTGGGATTGGAAAAAAGTAATATATGTTTTTTTAATTTTTTACTTGAGCTACGACACCATTCGCTATTAAGTTCAACCGAGTTAAGTAAAGATTAATTAATTAACACTTAATAGGATTACTTCTTACTTTCTTTGTTGCTTAGTTACAGAAAATTAATTTCACAGAATGCACTTATCAAAATATGTTTAGCGTAAAATTCTGTACTTTGTTACTTGATCTACAACAGGTTTTCAAGAATATATTTTCCCTCGAACTGAATCACATATAGTTCTATTTAGTTAGCAGTTGTGAAAAAAATAGAATATAGTCCGTACAATCTCAATTCGAGGAAACGATTTGAAGATTACAATATAATGAGAAATGATAACAGATTTTTCAGACACGATGTAATGTTTGCTACTTTCACTTTTTGAACATATTCTTACTGAAATGTTGACTGATATTTACTTGTACATCCAAAGCTTAAGAAAGTTTAGTTAGGAGTAAACTTTTAACTGTTAAGTGAAGGAGACTGAAAGACGAACGAGCATTTGTGGAAATACTATCGAATAAGAATCGATTACATTCATATACAGTTTTCGAAATATTTTATGGACTCTGAATAAATGTTACTTAGGTAAAATGACATATTTATAAGTGAAGGGAATGAGATTGTGTGACGTTCTAGCGCATTAGTGAAGCAAGTGATTTGAATTAGCTTCAAATAGGAAATCAAACCTGCACCGTGTACGACACTTGCCAAGAGCTTATATCTTGCTCTTCAATGCTCTGTTTTAGTGACTAGAGAAGTGATATTGAGAAAGGCAAGCATACCAACAAATGTTCTTTCCTAACTGATTTTTGGTCTTGTGCTAGAGTTAAAAAAAGTTCGATATTATCACTTCTGTATCTCAAAAAATTACTATAAGAGTAATTCGTGTGGATTCGTTGTCAGTAACAATAAAATATTTGACTCGTCTTTCACTTTTATAGAGAGTTGCTATAAGAAACTTCAGTAGTACAATGATGGAAGTATCACTAACTTATATCTTAGGAGAAATAAACCTTTAGAGTTTTGGGCGGTAAAGTGACATAAATGGTAGTTCACTGCAACAAATATCTTCTAGTATGTAATTTCGTATATCTAATTCTGATTTTAAATTCGGCCACTAACTACAGTGTCTTTAATCATTTTCAAGTCGATGAAACGGCATGTTTGCTGCATTCGTTTCCGTTTAGGATGTAAAAGTAAATATTTTTAGAACAAAACTTTCCAAAACTTTCAGTCAACACTCATAAATATATTCAAACTAATTTGATACACATCCTAGAGACTGTACATACTGTTACGTGAGCAACGATTAAGAAATAATTGAATTACAATGAAATTTAACAAGTTGGGTTCTTTTACTCGTAATAACTTGTTAACATATGGTTTTATTTTATTATTACTTTCTAAGTAATCACGAAACGTAAAAGCAAGATATATTTTTAATAAACTAATTATTAGATAAAGCTGAGATATTTTTCTGAGGAGTGTCGTTTCTCCACCTACATATTTTGTATCTATATTATATTATTAAAAATCACACATGGGAATATCATTTAAAATAAATATATTAACTAGTATACCCGTGTCATAAAAATGCTGACTGTTTTATAAATGATAGAACATGGAATTATCAAAACCATGAGAGAAACCATTGATAGATGTCAGAAACCAAGTAGGTATATATTTATTTATATTGAATTGAAGCACTTCAAGAATCAGGTACGGTGGTAAGGTCCCTGTTCAAAATATCGGCCACGTAATGTATGTTTGTGTGTGTTATATATTCTTTTATTCTTTTATTTGGTTCAGTAATTTGACTGCGGCCATGCTGGAGCACCGCCTTTAGTCGAGTAATTCGACCCAAATACTTATTCTTTGTAAGCCTAGTACTTATTCTATCGGTCTCTTTTGTCAAACCGCTAATTTACGGGGACGTAACACACCAGCATCAGTTGTCAAGCAATGGTGAGGAGACAGACACAGACACACAAACATACACACACAAACACCCAAACACACAAACATACACACACAAACACACAAACACACACTCACACATACGACGGGCCTCTTTCAGGTTCCGTCTAGCAAATCCACTAAAAAGGCTTTGGTCGGCCTGCAGTGGGACTGAACCCGGAGCTATGTAGTTGGTAGGCAAGCTACTTACCACACAGCCATTCCTGCGCCTATATACATACATACATACATACATATATATATATATATATATATATATATATATATATATATATATATATATATGTATACACACACACACACACACACACATACACATATATATATACATGTATACACACACACACACACACACACATACACAGATATATATATATATATATATATATATATATATATATAATATAAATTGAACATGTATTATTTCTTGTCTCGAGGTTCACAGCCAAACGGCTTGGTGGATTTGCATGAAAAATGGCACACATGTGGAGACGGGTGCATAAATTGGAATGCGCTTTGTATTTTTTCTTAACCCCCATAGTTACCGAGAAAATCGATTAAAACAACCTGCATGCATGCGTGGGTGCGTGTATGTGAGTGTGTGTCACTGAAGTCATTCATTCATACATACATACATACATACATACATAAATAAATAAATAACCACTCTCTCTCTCTCCCATTCTCTCTCGGTTTTTCTCTGTCAATCACTAACACATTCACTTACTACAAAAACTGAATGAAAATTTCAATTATCCCTCTTTCTCTCTTTCTTTTGTTTCTCTCCCTCTCATATACACACGCACCATCAACCTTACTCTCTCTGTCTCGCACACGCCATCAAACATACACACACACACACACACACCCGCACAGACATACGCACACAAATCAATTCTTCCGTCTCACGCCAACTTCAAAAGAAGTTGAGTCAAAACTGTCCATGTCTCTTTTCATTTGACGCCCACTTCAACAGATCCCCTTTCCCCATACCACATATTAAAAAAATATTTTCACTTGTCCGGCCATTTATCGAGAGATAAAACATAAACCACCTCCTGCTGACTGCAAAATTCCTGCCAAATTAGTCGCAAAAAACACACGCACATACACACACACACATGTCCATTTCATATGTCTTTCACTTTCTCTATGATTATACACACGTCCAATACAATAGCTCTCACATACATTTTCGTCTTCAACAAGTATGTATCTATTCTATAATATAAATTGTTTTTCTATAAGCATATAACAATTACTTCACTTTTCTTAAATTGGATACATCTGCTATTAATTCTTACATACAATTTCCCCGTTAATTCTTCCAGTTCATTTTCTGTTAAAGCAATTCTTAACGTCAACTTCTTAATGCCTCTTTTATTTTTTCCTAACCCGCACACTTACCGAGAACATCGATTAAAACTTTTTCTAATGCAATTCCCCTTTCTTCTGCCATTAACACAACCAGTTGCTCACACACCTTACAGTTTCTCATTCAAACTACATAATACGCAGAATTGTCACATTAATACAGTAGGGTGTTTTGAGGGAGATTTGGCTGCTTTTTCTACCAGATCTACCTACCATGTATAGGTCTGAACTCAATTTTCATTCACAGATTTGCATTTCAAACATAATCTTTTCCATAAATCAACTATGGTAAAAATTTTCTACCATGACCGTGCATTTTCTATGTATGTGTGTGAACCTTAAAAGGCGTGATTAGACATAGGTCCAATACAATAGTTCTCATAAACAGACTACCTACATATTCTTTCTTCACAACTCCTGAAGCTGTTTCCCGCGAAGATACTTTGGAAAGACTTCTGCCCTTCCTCCCACCCCATTTTCTCACAAATTTCATTATTTCAAACATTTTTTTTGCTAAAAATCCCCGTTTTCGGATACGAATTACTTATTCCATCGATTAAATCTTTCTCTAATGCAATTCCCCTTTCATCTGCCATTAACACAACCAGTTGCTCACACACCTTACAGTTTCTCATTCAAACTACATAATATGCAGAATTATAAGGTACAGGGTCAATCATTGCAAATGGTTGGTTTCAATATCACAGAGGAAGTGTTCTCCTACGGTCAACTTTACGTTGGATGCTCCCATGTTGGCAGACCACAAAGTCTATACATTTGTGCATCAGAAGGGAAAGCGAGAAACGTTGCCTACAAAGAAGCGCTCCACTGAAAAGACGGCATTTCTTCACATCTTTCAAATCACCCCAGTCATCTGCCGCATCAAAAGTTTCGTTCTTGCCATGCCAGCCAACGTAAGTCAATGACACACAACTTAACTCATACACTCTATCTCTCTTTCTCTCTCACATACACACACACACGCACACACACACGCACGTCCATTTCATATATCTTTCAATTTCTGCTCTCTGCAAATAAAATGTTTACGGATACAACTGCTTACAAAAATTGGGATTAATGTATAATTTTTTTTCTATGTTCATAATTAAATAAATGTTTTAATGATTAGACAGACGTCCAATAGAATAGCTCTCAGAAATAGACTACGTACAAATTCTTCCTTCCCAACACCTGAAGCCATTTTCTGATAGGGGGTGGGGTGGGGGTGAAATCTTCATACAGCTAGAGGCTCCAATCGAAACAGGGGACCCGAAATGATAAGGTTGAGAAACGGTGTTATAGATTATGCCTAACCGAAAACAATCACAGCCACATCATCCAAACAGACCGGGTGAAGACGGGTTTAGCCGCTAGTATATATATATATATATATATATATATATATATATATATATATATATATATATATATATATATATATATATATATATATAAATATATACATATATACTGTATATGTAAATATATGTGACATATCTAGTTTTCCATGCTCGCATTGATCATACACATTTTGTATGGCTGGATGTATCACCACCCTTTACCTATTTTCAGGTAATACTTCATCATGCGGATACATGTTTACATGGGGGATTGGGAACGAACACGTCTTGCATGAAAGTTACACTTGCTTGCTGGCATTGTCCTATATTAGGGCAAGGGGACAATAAAACAAGCAAATAAACACACATACACAAACCCACACACTCACACACACACACACTCACACACACACACACTCACACTCACATAAACAAATACACACGTACGTATGTATGTATGTATGTATGTATGTATGTATGTATGTATGTGTCTATCTATCTATCTATCTATCTATCTATCTATCTATCTACGTGTATATATATATATATATATATATATATATATATATATATATACATATATATATATATATGTATATATATATATATATATATATATATATATATATATATATATATATATATATATAAATATATATATATATATATATATATATATATATATATATATATATATATATATATATATAAAAATATATATATATAATACAAGGTAGAAACTGCTTAGATAATTTTATCATAAAGAACATTTTAGTACCAGTTTCAGTCTTTGCGAATTTTTCAACTTAGAGTAAAGCATGAAAAACAATTAAATTGTGGAAAAATTAACTGAAATGTTTTTTTTTTAAATATTTCCATAGTTTTCAAATGCAAGGGGCATTTTCCGTTTTTCTGTCTGTCGCTGTCTCGCTCTTTTACTCATGTGAGATCTTGGTAGCAGGTAGCAGGTAGTAGTAGTCTTATTTTGATTATACATATCAACTCGTGTTCCTTGTCAACGTTCTACACACACACACACACACACACACACACACACACACACACACACACACACACACACACACACACACACACACACACACACACACACACACACACACACACACACACACACACACACACACAAATAAAACAAAAGAAAAAAATAATGGAGATTAGGAAGTTAATAATTGTTTATTATTAACAACAAATTGGCCACCTTCGCTTCTTACGGGTGTTTCAATACTTTATAGATTAATTACAAATTTGTACATTAAATTTACATTTATGTGACATATAAACTAACATCCAACGGTACATCTTTTTCCCTCTGATAAAATTATACTCTTGACACACAGATGTAAATTTGATGTACAAATTTGTAATTGAGTATTAATTGAAAAAGTTGTAAGAAGCAAAGATGACTAATTTGTTGTTAATAATAAACAATTATTAACGTCTTAATCACCATTTTCTTTTCTTCTTTTATATATATATAGACTATATGCTTTATATATACGTATTGTTGTAAGAGAATTTCATTCCTCCAAAATACTAGGTATTGAACCAGTACTTCCTTGGATGCAACCATCCCTTCACGGAGTTAACATACCTTCTAATTATATATATATATACCTATATAATAACTCTCAAGTATATATGTGTATATAAGCATAGATACCTACCTACCTACCCACCTACCTACCTACCTACCTAACTTTTATACATATATCTTTCAGTTTTCGTGTACCATATCAACCCACAAGGTTTTGGTCGGACCTACGATATACTAGAAGACTATATGTATGCATGTATATATACGTGTGTGTGCCTATATGTATCTATGTATTTATGTATGTATGTATGTATGTATGTATGCATCTATCTATCTATCTATCTATCTAAAAGGCAAAAGAGTCACTTACTGTTATAGTTTCTTCAATGACAATATTGACCAAGGTTACCGTGGTCTTTTCCGTAGGCTTTTCTTTCCACGGCTAAACCTAAACTGTCCTCCCCTCTTTTTACACAAGAACATGACTGTGATACACGATCCCTATTGATGGTTTTTTTTCGATCCCTTTTGATCGAACTCCCTCCTTTTTCCCTTCCTACGATCCCTTTTGATCGACACACCCCTATTTCTTTTTCTTTCTTTTTCTTTCCTTCCCCCTCCCAAAAAGAAAAGCTCTACATTGTATTTGTCCTATCTTTGTTGAGCCCTGTGTGGCTAATAAAAGAAATGTATCTATCTAAATAAATAAATAAATAAATATATACATATATATATATACACACATATATATATATATATATATATATATA
>NC_142931.1:91137173-91172173 GCF_046866305.1 Octopus bimaculoides | reverse complement strand
AAATATTACTAGTTTGTCAGAATAACCAAATTCGAAGGATTATTCAAAGTAACTAACAACTAAATGTCCCTATAGACGTATATTATGGAAGAGAGAACTCAGTAAATAAAATAAAGTACGACAAAAAAAAAAAAAAAGGATTGAGTACCGATCCATGATAAATATAACCAATATCATTTTTTAGATAAAGGACTATAAATAGTGTATTTTCAAGTTTTATTAATTCTTTCAGAAGTAGCAAAATTAGATTGTTGCAATAAGAATACAAGCTATAAACTATACAATACTATAAAAATTATTATTATGGTTATTAAGTTTAGTTAGTAAGTCAAATAAAACTATTAATTTATTATTATTATTATTATTGAGTGAGAGAGCAGTGCATGCCATTAGAATGACACTGGGGTACAAATATACGAAGCCCATTATACCCATCATGACTACCCGTCTGATAAGGGTACACCAGGCACATGCATCACAACCATATGTGCGTGACATGGTGATCTCATATCAAAATAAACAGCGCATGACCTCGCAGGTGGGACCCAGTTAGAATTTTCTGTATCTTAAAGAACAGGCACAAGAGAGGTAAGCCCTGTTCACTGTGCAACAACATGAGTGAAGTGAATTCCATCAGAAATCATAACAGAAATGTTATGATTTATACAGAAGGTGGAACATGTAAAGATTCCCATTTGGTGTACGCTGCAGAATGCACGAAACATAACTTAATTTATGTTGGTTGTACAAAAGAACGATTAAACAAAAGTTTTAATGGGCACAGATTCGACGTCAGGCACAATAACAGTAGTTCGACAGAACTTGCTGAACATTTCATTTCAAGCGGCTGCAATTTTGAAGAAGACTTGAAAGTGCATATTCTCTCAGTAAAAACAGTGTAGCAACACGGCGGTGCTCTAGCATGGCCATAGCTCTAAGCTGAAACTACGAGAAAAAATCTATTTTGTTATAAATGGAAAGAAAAAACACCACGGAGGAATCGACGTAAGCTTAAATAATAAACCGCGATAGGTGAACCGCGATATGGCGAGAGATCACTGTATACGAGTGGGTACCCCAAAGTAGCTGGAAATGTTTGTTTTAGTTCAAGTTTCCACTACTAGATGCCACTTCAGGCATCAGTATGTCATCGAGTGAAGTTGTTCTGGCACGTGGTGCGTCTTTGTTACAGTACTTCTCCCCTGTTCATCGATTTTTGCGATAGCTGAAGCGAAGGAACAGCGTGCTTCCGTAAAATTCTGTTTTCTGCTGGGGAAAACAGCGGCTGAAACAGTTGTCATTCTTCAAACAGCCTACAAGGACGCTTCCATGAACATAACACAAGTTTACGACTGGTTTTCATGCTCTAGCAATGGTCACTTGTCGATTGAAGACCAGCCTCGTTCAGGGCGACCATCGACCTCCTGAACGAATGAAAACATCACGAAGGTTCATGAACTGATCTTGGAAGAACATCACTGAACAATTGATGAACTTGTTGATATGACTGGTGGGTTCTGAAGCTTCTCCCAACGAATTTTGAGCGGGGTATAGCGAATGAAAAGCGTTGCAGCAAAATTTGTGTTTCACTTGCTCACGGAAGATCATAAGTAGTCACGACTGAATGCGTGTCGTGAGCTGAAAGAACAGCTGGACGTTGATCCGGGCTTTTTTTCGAAGGTCAACATTGGTGACAAAAGCTGGTGCTACAGTATTTGCAGATGTGGAAGAGGTGAAGAGAAAAACGACGCAGGCGTGAAAGGTATCACTTTGCAAGAGGTTTCAGCACTGCTTCGAATAGTGGAAAACGCGCCTGGACCAATGCGTTGCTTCAAATAGAGAATACTTTGAAGGCGATAAAAGTGTAAACATATAAAACTAAGTGAGTAAAATAATATCGCGAAATTCCAGTTTCTTTTGAGTACCCCCTGGCATATATGTGTGTGTGTGTGTGTGTGTGTGTGTGTGTGTGTATGAAACATAATTAAGGTGGCTAGACGCAATCTTAAGCTAAAATGGAAATAATTCACCGTCACTAAAAGTGACCAAGACTGCAGTGAACACCGGCGTTGTTAGAAATAAGTAATAGACTATTTAGCCACATAAAGCAAGTGTTCTATTTGAACTGACAGGGGAGACAACCTTCCCAAATCAAGCGAATTGCATTAAATTAGCATGCTAATTTTGTATAGAAATTAATACTCATCAGTAAGGCTCTCTCGCCTGTCAGTATTATAGAAAATACCATAGGAATCAGCTGCTGATTCCACAAAATAGCAAAGTACCTATGACTCTTTTTGGTTTGAAATTGTGTCTATGATTTTCACATTACCATTTTGTGGAATCAGCAACTGATGCCTATAGTATTTTCTATAATACTGACAGGCGTGAATTCAACTTCACCATCAGTAATGAAGTGAGCATTACTGATGAATATTAATTTCTATACGAAATTAGCATGCTAATGTAATGCAAATCCCTTGCTGTGGGGAGGTTATCTCTCCTGTCAGTTCAAATAGAACACGTGCTTTATGTGGTTAAAGTGTCTATGACTCTTATTTCTAGCAATGCCAGTGCTCACTTCACCTTTGGTTACTTTTAGTGACGGTGGATTATATATATATATATATATATATATATATATATATGGTGATCGTTCCGTCTTCGCAGATGATTGCCGTCTCTGTGCTTCCCCGTTGTCAATAGCATTTCTGACTTCTTGTCCTTAACCTGTCAGAGTAGTCCTAGGAACAATAGCAATAGTGGGTAAGAGAAGAATGAGGGTGTCAGGTTAAAAAGTAAGGCACAATTAGTTAACTTTGTTCCTAGACAAGTCAAACAAAAATTCAACTGCTTAGTTTGGCCATCTAGCACAACATAGAAAGTATGGTATATAGATTATTAGAAAAAAAAAATTAAGCTAACTTTGTAGGATATACAGACACACACACATTCATACACATAGTAACACACACGCATATACATACACAAATTGATGATACATTGTATGTATGCATGTATGTATGTTTGTATATATACATGTATATGTATGTATATATATATATATATATATATATATATATATACATATATATATATATATATATGTACATACAGAAAATTTGTACGTACGTTGACGTGTATGTATATCCGGAACGCCCCTTGTTGTATGTTAGTGTTCTTTATATTGTAATTCCTAGAAATTATTTGTCGACCATTCAGACAGGGCTTATATTTTATAAATTGTCTCTTATATATACATCATCATCATCATCATCATCAAGATCCTTTAACTAATGCAGTCAGTCGTTGGGAAGCCACTCTAGACGCTTTCGTCATATGTAGCAGGGTTGCTGTATCGTGACCTGTCAAGTCCTTCATGTTGTCAAACCAGGATTTTCTCCGTCTGCCTCACTTTCGTTCTCCCCCCAACTATGCCCTGAAGAATGTTTTTGGACAGGGAATTCTGACGGGATACATGACAGTACCATATAAGCTTTCGTCCTTTTACCTGAACAAGGATCAGTTCCTGACTACCAGTGTATTTGTTGACTTACTACCTGACAAAGCTGTTCATTATGTGCTCTGTGTACGGGATATATAGCAACCTTCTGAAGCACTCGTGCTCAAATGCCTGATTCTTTGCTACATGTGAGCTGTAAGAGTTCAACTCTTGCGCCCGTATGTATAGAAGGATCGTAGTCTCCAGGGACTTGTTCACTCTGAGTCTTTTTGGAAAACTAATGGAATTGCTTTTCCATATGGTCTTCAGCATTGTGAAGGCAGTAGATGCTAAACTGAGTCATGTTATCTTCTTTTGAGGTCCGCCATCCTTGCTCAAAGTGGATCCTAGGTACTTGCAGGTGTTCACTTCAACAAATCTCTCTCCGTTTAGCATGATGCTGGTAGCTGTGTTCTGGTTGTTACTGTTTACCAGTGTCTTGCTCTCCTCTGGGCAGATTTTCATCCCTTATGCTCTTGATACATTTTACAGTCTGGAGGTGAGCTCCTGTAGTTCTACTTCACTGCTTCTCAACAGGTCATTACCATTAGCAAAGCGCAGGTTGAAAATCGGCCGTCCTTCAATTGAAAAAGAGGGGTGGAGGTCAGGAAAACTGCAATGCTTGTGTGGATTAATTCGATGAGGCTGTCGAAGTTGTAATTCTTCACCACCTGCAACAACCCACCATGCAAAACACGGTCAAAGGCATTTTTGAAGTTGATAAAGTGATAGATGTCAGATTGGTGTTTTTCAGTCAGCAGTCTAATATTAAACATCTGCTCCAAAATATTCCCTTTAGGCCTAAATCATGTCTGTTCTTCTGCAAGGATTTCTTTTGCTTTTGCCTTATGTTTGTTTAACAGAATTGTTAGCAATACTTTGCTGGGATGGCTAATTAGGTTGATTGTTCTATAATTTTGGTAGAGTTTAAAGTTGCCTTTCTTGGGAATGAGTATCCTCAGTGATTGTGTCAACTCCTTTGGTCACTGCTTTGTCTCCCATATCCTCTGACAGGTAACTGTTAGTGCTTTGATAAGCTTTGGTCCTCCATGTTTTAGGAGCTCAGTTGAGACGTTAGCTATTCCTGGGGATTTCCCATCTTTGAGCATGTGCACTGCCATTTCAATGTGTGTCAGGTGCTGAAATTCATCGGAGGCTTTTAGTACAATACGGGGACAGTGCATTACCGCATAGAACTGTGTATGAGTGGATCGGGAAGTTTAAAAGTGGCTGGACGAACGTGACGCATGAAGAGAGGGCGTTGGACGCCCGTCGAACTCCACCACTAACGAGAAGATTCAGTTAGCTCGTGAGTTAATAATGGTGAACCGGCGAGTTATCATCAATGAGACAGCTTATTCTCTGTAGATTAGTCATGGTTCTGCCTATCAAATCAATCTACGATGAGCTCGGCTTCCATAAAGTCTGTGCAAGATGGGTACCAAGAGCGCTTACTGCAGAGTACAAGCGCAAACGTCTTGAGGCATGCCAACGTTTACTCGATCGCTACAACAATAAAGGCGACGAAAGTTTGAGCAGAATAGTCACAAGAAATGAAATGTGGGTCCATTGTTATAAGGTAGAATCTAAAAGTCAGAGTACTGGGTGGAAACATCCTGGTTTACCGCGACGTAAAAATTGAAGACTCGGTCTTCCGCGGGAAAAGTGATGCTAACCCTCTTTTGAGACTCAAAAGGGTCTATACTGGAAGACAACCTTGAAAAGTAATGTACTATCAACAGTGCAAGATACAGTGCTTTGCTGGCCAACAAACTGAAGCCAGCAGTTCGCACCAAACACTGACGCCTATTGCCGAAGAAATTTTTGTTGTTGCATGACAATGCACATCCACACACGGCCGCCCAGACCTTTGAAACCATAAGCCAATTAGGTTTTGAGGTACTGGAACACTTTGCCTACAGCCCAGATCTCGTCCCTTCCGACTATCATATCTTTGGACCGCTCAAAGATGGTTTACGAGGTCGTCGATTTCTTACGGATGAAGATGTGGAGGAAGCGGTGTATAAATGGTTGTATGACCAACCAAAAACATTCTTCTAGGAGGGAATACGCAAGCTTGTGGATCGCTGGATCAAGTGCATCGAAAAGGAAGGAGACTATATAGAAAAATGACGTACTTGTTTTTCCCCTGCTTTTGTGTAAATACATTGAAAAAACAAGAACGCGTATAAATTTTGAGTCACCCTCGTATGTATATATATATATATATATATATATATATATATATATATATATATATATATATATATATATATATATATATATATATATATATATATATATATATATATACATATATATATGTATATATATATATATATATATATATATATATATATACATATATATATGTATATATATATACATACATACATACATAATACATACATACACACACACACACACACACACACACACATATATATATATATATATATATATATATATATATATATATATAAACATATATATATATATATATACATATATATATGCATTTGTAAAACCGTCTCTGTTTTCCACATTTACCGAGCGTCTAACTAATACATTCCATATGCACGTCCTGTTGTTTTGTTATTTTTGTTTATAATGTTCGATTATTCGATTTGACTTCGCAAGAGAGGTAAGCTCTGTTTACTGTGCAAAAGTATGAGTCAGGTCATCTCCATTACAAATTCTAAAAGAAATGTTACAATTTATACAAAAGGTGGTGCTGTAACAATCCCCATGTGTTGTACGTAGCTGAATGCGTCAAACACTATTTGATTTATATTATTTGCACAACAGAAAAGTTAAGCGATAGATTTCATAGGTACAGGTATGAAATCAGGTACAATAACACTGCATCTACTGAAATTGTCAGGTATTTTATTCCAAATGACTGTAATGTTAATGAACAATCTAAAGCACATTTTCTGAGAAAATATTCTGACTCCACTGAACTTTCAGTCCTCGAAACACCATAGCAACAATGATAGCAGCATCTGCTACAAGACTAGAAGACGCCCCTACACCAACAACGGCGACAACAATATCGACGATGGAGGTAACTGCAATCGAAACAATAGAAGATACACTACTATCATGGACTACCATATCACAGATAACAAGACAACAACAACAGAAAACCCCTCAAAGAACAACAGAAGTGCCAATAACAGAGCAAAACCACAAACCCCCAAGATATATCACTCCCCGAATCACACCCCGCAGGCATGTCGTGTGGTGATGGTGATGGTGAAGATAAAATGCCTAAATGGTAAACACTTAATAATGGAAAGAAAAATGAAAAAAAAAAAGCAATAATATGCCATCGATAAAAGAAAAAAAACTGGGAGATATGAATATATGTAGGAGTTGTTTTCGAGCAACGATGCACTGACCCTTAGCAGCTACATCACAACTATTAACATCGTCATCTTCATCACCAACACCACAACCATTATCACAGACACCAACCTTAGAAGCAAAACCTAATTCACATACGTACCAACAGTCAAAACTTTCCAACACGAACAAAAATGACATCAATAACTACATGATAATAAACACGATCAATAAAATCTAATGGATCACATACAGCGACGTTCAAGTGTCAAACACAATAACTATGTTACATTTGCTAATATTTTTCCTGCACGCATCAAAATCATCCAAGTACCACAAAGCATACCACAAAACATTTTAAAAAATGAATATCCCAGTGGTGTAGGATACTTCAGGGAAAATATAAAGAAAAGACTGTTTAAAGGTCTGATTGTGGAAACACCCATAATCAGTCAATGGGACGGAATACCTGTCTCTTCACAGGAACTAAGTGGGCCTTTATCGCCTTACAAATTCAATATAATATGGGCTTACTTAGCATAAGCAGTATAAATGAACGAAACCCAGGGTCACCATGGAAGTAGGGCCACCCTATTCAGCGACCTGAATTCACAGGATCGGGGCCATCAGCGTGACCATAATTTTCACTGGATACGAAACGAACACGTCTCGAAATCGAGAGGTGGAGTGGCTGTGTTGTTTCGTAAGTGTCTTAATCTCACTATAGGAAATATCTTCATGAACCCAAAGGGTAACTTGGTCTAGGACGTAAACATCAGTGAAAGGTCACTGACAGACTAGTAGTCATCTATACCCAAATTTCTTCAGTCGTCTAGCAATTTTCATGGGAAGCCCGATCTTTAATGATAATGGGCGATTTAAATTCCCTCTGAGATGCTCGTTTCGAATACTGCCGGATGGTGGAGTGCAAAAGTTTCCCAAACATGCTTAGAGTTTTCTGGTTGTCTGACAGCACCACGTGGACTGTACCCTGTCACTGGAAGCTGAACATGTCGTTCCCGGAGCGCCAAGCTTACAGAGTCCTGATTAACGAAAAGGAGTTAAATAGATAAGGTTTATTTATTTTGTAGTGATAGACGAAATTAGAGTAGAGGGGGAATTTACGAACTTAGAAGAGACGCTTAGGAAAAGCATGGAAATTGACGTGCTCGCAGGGAGATTAGCTCTCGAACAATTCTTCAACATGGAGACCGCATTGTCAAAGCTAATGCGTATGATCGAACATGATTGGTGAAGGTGCAACGTGACAACAAAGTCAAAGTTCAGCCTTTGTTGGACCGTAGCGGGTGTATGTTATTTCACCACAAGCAGATGCTTTCGATTTTTCTGTAGCACTTTGTTGGACTATTCGTGACGAGAGGTGGACAGGAACGCAGGAAGATTTCAGTGACCACTCGTCATGAGAAACGGAGTGTTGTAAAAGTCGATCCGAACCATTTAAATACGGCGATTGATGGTTAACTGCATTCTGGGGCAAATCACCTGCTTAAAATGGTCTACTTTACTAGCTTTAGTTTTATATATCAAACTTGTTAGAAGACTTCTTGGTAGATACCTAATGCAACTAGCAGTAGAACTGGAAAATTCCTCGTTCTGTGAATCAAGGACCGCCGGCACTTCTGTAAAAGTACCCAAATAAAGGATAATTGTTGGCCCATAACTCTGTTAAACGTTAATTATTATTATTATTATTATTATTATTATTATTATTATTATTATTATTCAGAAGAGTTACCTCAATCCTTTCTATATTAACCAAAATGAAGTAGATTGACAAATTTATTTTTTGAACCAGTGGAAGACACGCAAGATGTCGAAATATTGTTCACAAGATAGCAAATGGCACTCTTCTTTTAATTTTGACTCTATATCTTCAGGAGGAGTTACCTCAATCCTTTCTATATTAACGAAAATGAAGTAGATTGACAAATTTATTTTTTGAACCAGTGGAAGACACGCAAGATGTCGAAATATTGTTCACAAGATAGCAAATGGCACTCTTCTTTTAATTTTGACTCTATTATTATTATTATTATTATTATTATTATTATACCTCCGTTTCCAAAACCCCCAAGTACTTATAGCTCGTCTCTTCTATCTGCTTCATAACCTTCCCCGACAGTATCGATAGCCCGTCCATACATTTGATTTTGCCTCTCTTCAAGACTATCACACCACACTTTCTCGACCCGAACCCCATTCTGATATCAACACTGAAAGTATACACCGTATCAACGAGGGAACTGACGTGGGCTTCAACATTACCATAAAGTCTGAGATCATCCATGAATAACAAATGGTTGACATTTTATTGGCGGCTTTTGAATACATACCCAACGTTTGCTTTCCTCAGTATCAGTGTTAGAGGTATGAAGCACAGTACAAAGATCCGTGGGGACAGGCAGTCTCCTTGGAAGATGCCCTTTCTGATGTCTACTGTCCCTAAACTTCTTCCGTATGCTGTCAAGTCCGTCCTCCAATTCGCCATACTTTTCCCAAGCAATCGTTCAACATTCGATGCAGTACTAAATAGGAATCATATTATACGCCTTACGATAGTCGATCCATGACATGGTTAAGTTAAGTTTCCTTCTCTTGCAGTCTCTAAGTACAGTTTTGTCTATCAGGAGTTGATCCTTGGTACATCTGCACTTACGCTTGCAACCCTTCCACTCATGTGGCAGAACTCCATTTTTTCCAGATGTTCGTACATTGACTCTGCGAGTATTCCAGTCAATAACTTCTACAAAAGTGGCAAACAGGATATCGGCCTGTAATTGTCTACCGTATTGCTTTTTTCGATGTCTTTCAGGCACAGCACTGTCCTACCCAATGTCATTCACTCTGGTATTACTTGGTCAGCATTTAACAAGGTGTTGAGTTGCGCAGCCATTCGTGCATGAGATTCACCAAATCTTTTGATCCAGTAGCCTTGAACTCCATCTGGTCCCGGGACCTTCCAGATGCTCACCGTTTTGCTGGAAGTTACTTTCATTAGTAAAAATTGCATTTTCATCGTTATCTCTGCAGCTATTTTCCGAGACCCTTCTTCTTCTTCTTCTTCTTCTTCTTCTTCTTCTTCTTCTTCTTCTTCTTCTTCTTCTTTCCATTTATTATTAAAAAGTATTATTAAATGTTGTTTAGTTTCAACTTTTGTCTTGAACTTGAAATAATCATAAATATGTGAGTGTTGAAGGGAATAGTAGGAGGAGCAGTAGCAGCTTGGTGAATAGACCATATAAATAGAGGTCTGTAAATAGATTCCGCAGATGGTGACGAAGTCAGCAATAGTATAATAATAATAATAATAATTACTATTATTATTCCTTTCGTCTTCTCTGTATTTGGTTGTTGTTCTGTCGATATTGGTTCGCTAGATATCAAGCTGCATCCAGAAACCTTAGGTATCTAGAACCTTTATTATACTCCTTGCTATACAAATCCAACACACTTTGTTTAGAATCAGGAAATTTATTTCAGCTAACAACATCCAGCAAACATCTTGCAAATCTTCCTAAAATCCCTTTTTTAAATGATATAATGATAACATGGCAATTTCAGATTCACTGAAATGCCAGGTAATTTTCTATTTTCTCACGTTCTTTGCCTATTACTCTCTTTAAAATGGGTAAACAACATCGATAAAGCAACACACTCTTCTACATTTAATATGACGACATCTGGGCGTAAATATTCTATTTGTTTATTCGTTTAAATTCTCCTATCCCATAGCATCTTTACATGGTTGTTTCATGGACATGTTCTGTTTTATGGTCATACCATTTTCCTACATGCTCAAATACATATTTGTTTTATGGATTCGTAAATGCACCGTTTAAGGAACTCGGTGATGTGTAACGTTCTTATAAAACCTCTGTGCAAGCATTCTACATTCGGAAACTGCATGCATAACCATCTTCTCTCTTTTACCACGCAGTCTACTATATGCAGCCGAGATGCCTTATTCATCTATGTTCCTCCTCATTTATATAGTTTTAGTCACGTGGTCCAGCTTAGCTAGGATTAAGCCTTCTACCTCTTTCTTAATACTCACTTTGTTAGACCATGAAACGATTTCTGATTTCGATACTCTTATTTTGAACAATACAAAGAAACTACTTCCGTGTACATTTTTCTAGTCGAATAATTGCTTTCTAACCTTGTTCAAACCTTATTATTTTCTTTTAGCTAATATCTCCATTATTCTTCCTGCTTTCAAAATCACCTCATCACTATCAGCAACGTGCTTCCTGCTTGTGATTGTCAGCAGTTCCCGTCCTTCTATCTATGTTCTCACGATCTTCCTTTGTCGATTTGATAATTCTGACGCTTAAGACAGTGGAAGTATCTATACCATTCAAATTAGATTTTAGTATCCTTATCCTTCGGAAATGTTCTGATTTTGTCTTTCAGTGTTCTTTTGTTTATGCCATCAGCTTCCAATCTACAGTATCTTTCGTTCTCGTTCGGTAGATTTATTGTGTCACTATCATAGTATTTTTTCCTCAGAAGTACTCTACGCTTGGAAATAAATGTCATTGCTGAACACTACCTGTACCGACAAGGTTATATGATTCTCTCTTAGTCTTGTTTTTGTAACTTAAACCTAATACTCCAACAAAAACTGGTATGACTTACGTTTTTGCTCGTTGCTATCAGCACATTCTGATATTTATTCTTTTAATTCGGCATATTTCGAATCTTTTTTTCTTGTCTGCTACGCTTTTGTGTGAAAGAATAGCAGCGTCTATTATGAGTAATTTTCTCGTTTTCGCTGTCCTGTAATATTATCTGGTCTACGGTGTTTAATTAATCTGTCTATTAGTACATCAAGATTCTATAGAATGTTTGGTTTACCATGTTCATTTAGAGCCTTTGTTCTATTTCATTTGTTCTACTCCTCCAAGTTTTGTACCCATAGGTTTACAAAGTGACCAATTTCAAACAAACGTTATTATGCCATTACTTTTATTTTATTTGAGCCTGATATTAATATGGTCAATATTTCCCACTCACTGATTACACAGGCGGAACTTATTCGTTGAAGTTGTGGAATGATTATCACAGTTCACTGAATTAGCATTTAGAGTTTGATCTCGACCAGCTACCAAAAAACTCTCTGTTCTCCTCCCGTTATTTCGATTTCGATGCCACTGCCACAATAAGTCGTGATTTTTCACATTCTTGGTATCTCTGTGTACGTTTTCCTGCTGCTACATATCTTTCGCACTTCCTTTCTTTCGCTGCATTCTTCCCTTCAAGTCGAAATGCAAATAAGTTCTAGTTATACAACACCATATTTAAATACTTCTTCAATCTTTGCAAATAAGTGGTTTGTTGATCTTTGCTTCCCATCCACACAATCCGAAATGCTAACAACTCCCTCCACAACCTTCTTTTTAATTCATATACGACCGACATCTCAATTCAGATGAGGCGATTCATGCATTCTTCGGGATTTTCATTCCGCATTATAACGCAAGACGGCGACCGCCTACGTGCTGATCGCATTTATCAAATTCTTGGTTTAAGTTATCACCTCAATACAGGCTTTTATCGTTCCAAATACATTGTTTTCAATTTTTCTTCGTTCATTTTGCATAATATCAAATTTAATTATGGCTAGATACTTGCACCTACTTTTAGGATCTAAAATCCATTCTACTGATAAGATTATTCATCTAAATTCACTATCTTTCTTTCTACATTTTGGTATACCAAACCCCTTACTAATATCAATGTTATACGAGTGTGGGTTGAAAAGTTTATAAGCTAACTATGATGGAGCGATGCTAGCGCCGTGAAATTTTGCGTGCATTAATTTCAAAATTTCTTTTTAACAACTACATTGTTTTTCTTCAGGTAAACTAAAATCTAACCCGCAAAGAAGACTTCAAATGTAACTAGTTACGAATTCTCTGTTAAACAAGTACCTGCAGAAAAGGGGTTTAGCCCATAAGGACATTCATGATGATATGATTGCTACATTAGAAGTTGACGAGTCAGCTTTATCCACACTGCAAAAATGGGAAGCTGAATTTCGGAGGGGATGGAAGAGTCTTGACGGTGACCCAAAGTCTAGAAGTCCTGCAACTGCCACCATAGAGGAGAACATTGATCATGTTCACCACATGCTGATGGATGATAGACGATTGATTATAAATCAAATAACCAATGCTATTAGAATATCCCGAGTGAGAGTTGAGAATATTCTACCCAATGAACTTGGTATGACGAAGGTTTCTGCTCAGTGGCTGTCATGTTTTCTGACACCTGATCGAAAGTATACCAAGCTGATCACATCATGGGAAAACCTGACATAGTTTCAGGCATCTCTAGCTGGTTTCTTCAAGTGTTTCTTAATCCAGCATAGGTGTTGGCTTTATCACTTTGAGCTAGTGAGAAAGAGAGAATCCATGCAGTGGGAACACCCCTCCTCATCTGCTCCACAGAAAGCTAAGGTCGTTTCATAGGCAGGGAAGGTGATGGCCTCGGTCTTTTGGGAAGCAGGACGAGCTGTATTTATTGACTATCTTCAAAAGAACCACACCATCAATAAAGGGTAATATGCCAACTTGCTGAGGCAGTTATGAGAGGCTCTGAAGAGACCAAAATGAGCAGGAAAACTGTTTCATCAGGACAATGCTTCAGCACACAAGTCCTTGGTTTCAATGGCTGCTGTTGAACTGGTTGATCAGCTCCACTATTCTTCTGATCTGGCCCCATTTGACTATCATATGTTCCCCAACATGTAAAAGTTCTTGGTTGAGAACTAATGTCGCAGTGAAAATGACGTCATATCTAGTTGATCACATTTTCCTACCAACAGGTTGAAAGCTTTTTCACCAAAGAGATCCAAACACTGCAACACGGATGGAATAAATGTGTGGACCGCAATAAGGACTAGTTCGGAAAATAAACCTAATTTTTTACATTCCATGAGAGTATCGTGGTCAGCCTATGTACTTTTCAGCTGACCCTCGTACACCTTTACAGTATTCTGAAGTGAATTGATTTATTTTGCTGACTTTCTAGTCACCATGAAGAATAGATAATTTAGAGAAAGTTCATGTTCCCTTTCTCCCTAGTTTGTTGCCAATGTTGACTTTTCTGAGAGAATCAGGTTAACACCTCTTTTAACGACCAAATTTTCATGTGATTTCATGTTCACCACCAAGTTCGTTTTCCAATATGTCAAATACGATTTGTCAACACTTGCAGTTCTTTATTGCCATACTGTAAATGATAAGATACGCTTTATTACTGTTGAGCTTCTTGTTGCTCTTCTGTTCAATTGATAGTAATTAGTTTTCCATCAAATGATTATGTTTTTTTATGAGGAAAAAAAAAAGAATGAATGTTAGTAACTTCCAAACAGATCGAGACAGGTGAATGATCAACAATTTTCTATCGCATTTTCCATCGTTGGATCTTT
Organism: Octopus bimaculoides; assembly: GCF_046866305.1. Lineage (NCBI taxonomy): Eukaryota > Metazoa > Mollusca > Cephalopoda > Octopoda > Octopodidae > Octopus > Octopus bimaculoides. The sequence continues at coordinate 91,157,867 of NC_142931.1, read as the reverse complement.
CATACTCAAAGATGCTCGTCTCTCAAATATTCACTCTGATATACTTTCTTGTATTAGAATTTAAATTAGATGATTTTTTCCCCATTTTACTGTGCGCCTCATTTAAAATTCTTAGGCTGCATCTTTCCAAGTTGCTAGAATTCTTTCTTGCTGCAGGACATTGTTCTCAGTTATAGTGGCTGGTTTCGCTTTTTTGCATTCTGCATTTTCATAATGTATAGTGAGCAATCCCAAAATTCCTGTTCAAAAATCTGTTATTTCACCCTCATTTGGTGTTAATATTTCCATTGTATTTCTTCGAATGTTGCAGTAAAACTGAGTCTCATTCGATCCAGTATAATGCTTTAATCCTGGTTGATTTTGCGCGGGCTATTACTTGATCGATATGCTTTGCATTCATCCGTTCACCAATACTTACTGCAGCTACAAAAATTAAATTTTTCCAGTCTGATAATAATAATAATCTTTTCTACTAGAGGCGCAAAGCTTGAAATTTTGGTGGAAGGGACAAGTAGATTACATCAATATCACCATCACCACCACCACCACCACCAGATCTCATTCTCGATGTTATTATTGGGTTGTCCGGAAATTTCTTGCCGATTTATAGTAGTTTACTTTTCGACTTATTTGCCATGAAACCACCTCAATTCTGGGAAGAGGGTATTTTCAAGTTAAAGGAAGGATGGAGACGCATTGTGCAACAAAATGGTTCATATTTGGTTGATTAAAAATGTAATGGCAAGTATTTATTGACCTTTTTCTTTCGTTTAAAAATCGAACCGCAATGTTACAATTTTCTGGTAATGTCATATCAATCACCATGTGGGTTTTATGCTTGAAATTATTCATTGTGAAGTTTGATTTGTTTTCATTGATTTTCCAACCTTTCTGCACCGGTGTGTCGCATAAAATGATAACTTTATCATTCTTGGCAACTGTTTACGATTGTGATCATAGAATTTTTCAGAGATTTTGATGTTTCCTGTAGCTTTTCCAGTAGTAGTACTATTTTTTAGCGATAAATATGTTCGTTTTAATTTTTAGTTTGTGTTAATTTAAAAACATTTGGTTCTTGGGAAAATATTTTTGTCTCTTTCATGACTGAATAGAGCTTCTTACTCTTTTCATCATGCTTGACATTTTCCAAAAGTGGTGGTGGGAAGGGTCTTCTGATGTTGAGAGGTAGGTGATGGTTTTATAGTTTAGTTTGAGTTACACGAAACCTCTACTTCTCTCTGCTCTTCGTAGGTAAGTTCTGTCAACATCTCCCATTGTATGGTGCCTTTTGGCTTGGTCAGCATTTTCCTTGTTCTAGTATCAACCATAACAAGTGTATCAATGCATTTAGTTCAGTCTTTAGTATTATTCTTATTCTCCTCTAATACTCTTTTCGTATTCTCTCTTTCGCAGCAGAGTATTGCATGTCATCTTCATTAACTTTTAGGTATTCATGTGTGCTTTCTTAACTAAGTTCTTTGATTTCGGTGGCATTACAGTAAACTTACTTGAGTAACTTTAGCATATCTTATCTGAACTTCATTTTAAAATCATTACTGAGGCTCTTCATAATTGTTAATAGGCCAACTTGTTATCATTCTTGGCGAAGGTTCCAGGTCGTCCATATGAAACAAATTGCTCAATTTGCTGTTTTCCGTTTCATACCTGTCGGCACTGTTATTGAGTGAAGTGCTGAGTGATGTTCACGCATCCCTAAATATTATCCACTGATACTGATGGATCTTAATGTTAATGATCCTTACTTGTGTTGCTTACCAAATTTTCACCCTCTCTTTTATGAAATTGGTGGTTAGAGGTCCAACGACCTTCACTATTTTAGGCATTTCTTTTGTAGTCAACTCAGGCTGCTGGTAAGTTTCTTTCTTGATTTGGTTATGAAGATGCATTTATTTATCTATGCAACTGGTTTACTTATTTGTGCAACTGGTTGTGAAGATGCATTTATTTATCTATGCAACTGGCTTACTTATTTGTGCAACTGGCTTACTTATTTGTGCAACTGGTTGTGAAGATGCATTTATTTATTTATGCAACTGGTTTACTTATTTGTGCAACTGGTTGTGAAGATGCATTTATTTATTTATGCAACTGGTTTTTGCACCTATAACTTCCCTTTCTATATTTCTCAACTACTGGTAGCAAGTTATTGATGATTAAAAGGGTGTATATCATCTCGGTGATAAGATCTGGTAAGATAAATCTTGTGTTGGCCTACTCGGAATATCATCTGAATCTTTTACGGCATGGTTGGACGCATTGGTTCCGTCTTGGTTGGTGCTGAAAAGATATTTTGTCCAGAAATCCGCCGTCCCATCAAGTTCAGGTAACTTCTGGATACTAGTGTTTTTTTATGGCGCTTGAGGTTTCAGTCACATGAGCATTCCTAGTTAGCTATGCTCTATTTTAACCCCACCTTGTTTTTGGATTCAAGATATTTCCATTTTGTAGTGCTTGTCACTTTACACAATTTTGCTCCAGAAATTCCAACTACAATTTTCTTCGTTGATTTCTATTTTCTTTTTTCCACCATATATTTGCATCATCTCTGAAGGTTTAATTCTATCTAAAGAAGTCACTTCTTTTCTCATATCTCATAAGTCTGTGTGCTATTGCTTGGATCTTTTGTATTAGTATTTCTATTGCTTATAATCTATCAGTCGACTATCTGATGTTGAGCCATCTCTTTAGTTCTCTCTCTGTATTTTTGATATTTTTCTATTTTTCTATTTCACTCAAGAAAGATAAGTCTTCACGTAGTCTTTTCATCTATTTCTCTATCTTAGCCTTTCATTTAGGTTGTTTTCTTCTTCTTTGTGACTTTTGCCTGGATATTTCATTGTTAGCATATATCAATTATTTGATTTCTGTTAAATTGATTGATTTCCGTTGATTTCTCTCCATTATGACATTGACTTTGTGTAAGGCCAAGTTAACAAGTTTGATAGTTTTCTTGGCTTTCTCTTGTTTCTTGATTTTAAGCGATAAAGATCGTTGGTTTGAGGAATTCCTTTGACCGCTTTCTACCTCTCGATGTTTTTACATCTATGTTACTGTTTCTTCATCCTACTCTTTGCCTTGTTGATGTGCTGTCCCAGACACTTGGATTGGGAACGACTCTATAAGGACTTCGTCTTATTTCTATTATCTCAAAGTTTTGGTCTGATCGTTGAAGGGCTATTTTTAGACTGTGTGTAACATTGGTAGTTCTTGGTATATCTTTTATATTTTCATTCCTATCGACTTATTTTGTATTGCTTCGGCAATACATATACTAAAATTGGAACGATACAGAGAAGAATAGTATGGCCCCTGCGTGAGATTATGACATTGCAAATTTGCGAAGCGTCCCATATTTTTCTAAGGTGGTGAGCTGGCAGAATCACCAGCACGTGGGAAATAAAACGCTTGGTGGCATTTCTTCCGTCTTTACGCTATGGGTTCAAACACCGCTAAGGTCAACTTCACCTTTTGTCCTTTCGGGGTCGATAAAATAAGTACCTAAAATAAGTACCAACTGAGCACTGAGACTGACATAATCGACTTCCACTTGCTCTCAAAATTTCTGGCCCGTTAATTGAAAGACGCATATAAGTAATCAGGTGTAATAAGGAGGTTTAAGGCTAACGAATATGTTTAGGGTTAGCAGAAATCTTCGAGGTTAATAAATGTTCTGTGAGAAAATATGGAAAAATGTTTACATATCTTATTATAACTTTTTAAAAATGAAAATAGCTATGTCTATTCTCATATTAATTAACAGTGTTCTTACCGAAATGGTTATATATACGCTGTATATATAACTTTTCTATGTCAGATTTTGGGTGGTGCATCCTAAATCCTGTCATTATATTTCTTGTTTTCCTGTCTATTTTGATTAGTTCATTTAGTGTCCAGTTAAGGATATTGTAGCTGTAACTTATAACTGGGACGGCTAGAGTGTTGATACCTATTATCTTGTCTTTCGCATTGAGCTCTGTTTTCAGTATTAATATAACTCGTCTATAGTATTCCTGTTTATTTTCTCTTTCATTTGTGTGTGTTGTATCGTATCCAGTTGATTGTTTCCTAAGTATTTGTGTCTGGCTTTGATCTAATTCTCGCATTGCATTTGCTTTATCAACTGTGATGTTGCTACTCTTAATTAGTTTTCCTCTTTTCAATGTTGCTTTGGCACCTTTTTCTAAGCCAAATTTCATGTTTATTATTATTATTATTATTATTATTATTATTATTATTATTATTATTATTATTATTATTATTATTATTATTATTATCCAGTAGTGTTATTTTTATAGCGTGCTTTCACTTCACTACAGAGCGCAGTTCTGTCTATGTGCCTTGAGTATGTGCTGTGGTTTGCTGTGGTGTTCTTATGTTTACTGTATTGAAAGTGTTTTGCGTAGGATGTGTGCAGTGCCCAGTAGTGCAATTTTCTATATGTTATATATATTTGTAAGTCCTGGTGTTTTTCTTATGTATTTGTCTGAATATTTTTTTATCATACCTAAGACGCCTACTATGACAGGAATTGTTTCTGTTTTTAGATTCCACATCCGAGTTACCTCTATTTCCAGGTCTTTGTATTTTGAAAGTTTCTCCATTTCTTTTAGGGAAACGTTGTCATCTGCTGGTATTGATACATCAACTAGAAAGCATTTTTTTCCTTCATGATCTCTGACAACTATATCTGGCCTATTGGCCATAATTTCTCTATGTGTGTATAGTGGCATATCCCAGAGTATAGTTGCTTTCTCGTTTTCTGTGACCTTTTCTGGCGTGTACCCATACCGTCTTTTTTCTGTTGTTATTCCAGTGTTAGCATATTATTATTATTATTATTATTATTATTATTATTATTATTATTATTATTATTATTATTATTATCATTATTATTATTATTATTATTATTATTATTATTATTATTATTCTTATTCTTATTATTATTATTCTTATTATTATTATTGAAAGTGAGAGAGCAGTGCATGCCATCAAAGTGACACTGGGGTAAAGTATACGAAGCCCATTGTACCCATCATGACTATCCGTCTTATAAGGGTATACCAAGCACATGCATCACAACCATATGTGCGCGACATGGTGATCTCATATGAAGATAAACAGCGCATGACCTCGAAGGTGGGGCCCAGTAAGAATTTTCTTCAGGTCGAGTAACCCATCCCGCTCAAAAGGTCCCTGAATAAGGTTTGTTTAAGGATGTTGAGCAAAACACCCACGTTTCTAAAATGTAGAAGGTATGTTGTTCCTTCAGTCAACCAGACAGGTATTTGCTCTGGGTTATAGGTGACATCAGTCAGGTATGCAGCAAAATTTTGGTGTACTTCTGTCAAACAGTTCAGCCGGAAGTTAGGAATCCGGTCCAGTCCTGGGGTTCTCCATTTGTGAAACTTTCTAAGAACACATCTTAGATCCTCTACGCCTATTGCCTCCCATTTCTACTCTTCAACCTCATCCAGTCTCACTTTCTCACGTTCTATCTTGCGAGCTTCAGCATTACATTATTTTTGTTGCTCCATATCTTCTTCCAAAGCCCTTCCATTTTCACAGTCTCAGGTGGCTCCTTAGGGAGCAGAAGTAGCGGGGAGACCATCATAGCCATGTGTTGAGAGGAATAATAAATGCCCGGATGCAGTACCAGGCAGTGGCTCTCATGGCTTCTGATCTTAATTGATTGGAAGCGTTATCATGTACATTGTTTTGTCTTGGTATAAAAAGTTGGGCTACAGCAAATATTCTGCTTAATACCACAGATTTGCTTGTCAGTTGTTTGACCTTAACCAGTTGAACATGTCCCTTAGTGGCTGACGATATGTGCATCTCTGATCATGAGCAGAAGTAGTGGGGGAGCATCATTGCCATGTGTTGAGAGGAGTTCTTTGGGGTTTGAATAATTCACCTTTAGAAACATGGGTGTTTTTGGGATTACATAGACAATATTTTACGTAGGATATGATCAGTTACCATGAGCACTGTTTTGAATTTCTTCTTCTTCTTCTTCTTCTTCTTCTTCTTCTTCTTCTTCTTCTTCTTCTTCTTCTTCTTCTTCTTCTTCTTCTTCTTCTTCTTCTTCTTCTTCTTCTTCAAATATACAAAAAAAAAAATTCAATAAGTGTATCGTACCCTTTCTTCAGTCGTCCTGATGAGATACTCTGTTAGCTTTTGCGCACACCGTGTATGTGATCTGTTGTGACATAACGACCGTCCGAATTCAAATCACTGCTCCTGATGTGGGCGGTTTCGGACGTGCCGGGCGGGAAACCTTCACCATGATCGACTATAGCTTTTTTCCTTGTGTTGCAACATGAATTCATGAGTCGTTCGTGGTGTTCCCACGGGAGTTGTTATTGAGATCCCATCTCTCTCTTCCTCTCTTTATTTGTATATACACATGCACATGTATGTACATACACACATATATAAATAGCATGCTTGCATTGTGTTACTTCCATACCACAGTAATTATCATTATCACCATCGTTCTACCCATAGCATTTAAAAATATTATTAATATTATGGGTCCTGGTAAACTGCAGCAGACCTTCATCACTATCTCTCAAATACTCGGCAAGCGTTCTCTTTTCACTCATTATACACTAATCTATACTAATCAGTCCTCTATCACCATTCTTTCTTTTATATACAGTCTGTTTACGTTTGTAGTTAACACTTAATGCTATCTTTTGCGCTTTCTGCATGAATCCAGGGGTCATTCTCAACTAGTTTTTAGCTCCTTTACTGGTCATTTCAAGTGCTCCCAGAATCACTGGTATTGTAAACGTCTTGAGAGTAGGAGAAAGACTAGCAGCTTGTGAATAGTCCAATTTCTACAGGTCTGTAAATACATTCGGCAGATGGTGAAGAGATAGGCAGTGGGCATTCATGTGCGATAAGGAGACAAAAGAAGCCTCACAACTTTGGGGTCAGCAGAGGTCAAATTTGCTTACTTCTACTAGCGATCAATGAGAGCGCTAACCTTGGTTTTGAAAAGAATCAGTTCACCTTGTTCTATTTTTAATTACTGATAGAAGTAATAATAATTATAATGTATATATATATATATATATATATATGAAAATTTAAAAGTTTAAAAACCTTATATATATATATATATATATATATATATATATATATATATATATAAGTTTTGCTGTGGTTTGCAGATTTTGTAACAGTGCAGTTTGTACATACTTCGAAATGTTATATTTAATTGAAATTTAATCATCAATGTACTTTCCCTGATTATCTATGACTTTCTTCCATCTATTTACAAGCTTTTTAATCCCATCAATGTAAAACTCTTTTGGTTTCAAAGCGAAGAACTCTGAAATGTCAGTTTCGACCTCGTCCTGACTTGCGAAAGTTATGTCCCACAAATGACTCTGTAAACTACGAAACAAATGGTAGTCTGAAGGAGCAAGGTCGGAAGAATAAGGTGGAGGAGGAATTTTTTCCCAATCAAGCTCTCCGGTCTTATGTGATGTGATTTTTGCAGTGTGGGGTCGCGAATTCTCCTGATGAAACATCACTCTTTTTCGATTCACTAAAGCGAGTCTTTTTTTCTTCGAAGCTTGGTTCAAATACTCTAATTACTGATAGTAGACTTGAGCATTGATTGTTGTATCAGGTGGTAACAATTCAAAGTGAATTACTCCTTTGCAATCCCACCAGATAGAGAGAAGAACCTTTTTACATGAAGTTCCCTTCTCGGTTGTGGTTGAGCTTTTCCCCTTTTACCAAGCCACTGTTTACGACGTTTAGCATTGAGATAGAAGATCCATTTTTCGTCACCAGTCACAAGTCTGTCAAAAAAGGGTGAAATGAGTTCGCGAGAATGGAGAGAAGAGTAGATGTCAACTCGGGATTTGCGGTTGATTTCGGACAATTCATGAGGCACCCATTTTCCAAGTTTAGGAACCTTTTCAAATTGTTGAAGATAACGATGAATAGTTGTATGGTTTGAACTAAGCTTTATTGCCAATTCTTCAACCGATAATGCAGGATTTTCTTCAAGTAATGTTTCAAGGAGCTTATCATCAAACTCAACTGGATGTCCTGTTCGATCATCATCTTCAAGGCTGAAATCTCCACTTCTGAACTTTGCAAACCATTTTCTGCAAGTTCTTTGATTCAAGCATTCTTTCCTGTAGACTGAGTGTATGTTTCGAATCACTTCGGCTGCATAGTTTCCTTTTTTACTCATAAAGCATTATGTGCCTTAAATGCTCTTTGGATACTTTCATGTTAGAAAGGGTTTTAAAAATAATTTTAAATTCTATTAGACATTCTAAAATACTATTAAATTTCATTCAATTTAAAAAAAGGTAAAATCGGACAGAATTTATGGGATGACCTGATACATACATACATACATACATACATACATACATACATACATACATACATATATGTATATATATATATATATATATATATATATATATATATATATATATATATATACTCCGTATAAGAAAAGTTATTCGGTTTCCTGAGATGGCTTACCTTAAAACATTGTTTCCATTCATTGGTTTTGCGAATTCATAATTCCTGCTTCGTGATGGTTTCAGATTTGATCTATCTTCCAGACAGCTCGCTGTCGCACGCCCACGCTGTTTATCATTGTTGTTTTTGTTGTTGTTGTTATTCTTTATATGTGCTCCTGTTTACAGTTGACATATTGTTGAGTTTTGCAAACATTGGATAATTGTTTATGTGTTTTTTTCCGCAGTAGGCAAAGACACGACGGATTTCATTTATCCCTTTTATGGAAAAAACATTCTGAAAATAACTTCTTTGCTAGCTGACAGTCAATACAAAATGTCAATCAGATATGTCCCCTCAACGAACAAAAGCTCTTGCGCGAAAGACATACAAAATCTGAGAAAGTCTATGAATGAAAATAGGAATGTTTAGAATAATGATATATTTGTATTTCTGGCATAAGCAAGTTTATTTAAAGACTCACGAAAAAAAAAAAAATTTCATCGGAAACTATAGAAATACACAGGTATTTCTATAGTATCTCTGTTCGTTTGGCATTTCATAATGCAGCTACAACTTCGAATATATATTCTTAAGTCTTACATACTTGTAGATGTGTTCGTTTTTGGTTAAGACTGTGCAGCTAGAAATTGTTGGAGTGGTTATTGTTTTATGCAACCTCTGTATATTATGTAGTTTCAGTATGCATATTCCTCTATAAATTCGTTGTTGAATGATATGGTTTATATTTGTCTTATTGTTGTTGCTGCTGTTGTTGTTATTGTTGCTGTTGTTGTTGTTGTTGTTGTTGTTGTTGCTGTTGTTGTTGTTGTTGTTGTTGTTGTTGTTGTTGTTGTTCTTCTTCTTCTTCTTCTTCTTCTTCTTCTTCTTCTTCTTCTTCTTCTTCTTCTTCTCCTCCTCCTCCTCCTCCTCCTCCTCATTCATGATTTGATAAATGCACCAAGAGTTTCTTTCCTTGGAACAATAGTTAAGAATATATTCAGAAAATACATAGAAGTGTTGAAGGTTAACAAATATATTAATTAATATCGAATATCCACACGTTTAACAGAACGAGTGGTACTCAAAACCTATAGGAATCGAATTAGTGAATTAGTTAAGAAACACGAGAGAAATCGTCAATTACAGGTATTGAGGTGTTCCAATTACATTGTCCAAGGTAAGTCACTTGGTCAGACATGGATGCGTCTCTATGATCAATCAAAATGAAACGGAAACTTTCGATAAGTTTGATTCTCGATACTAAACCGCTTCCATCGAATTAATTTGTCTAGTTTTCAGAAACTAAATCACGATAATGTTTAACGACATATTCTCCGTGTTGATAGCAAACTTTCTTCATAATATCTTTTCTGTGTTTAACTACAGCGTGTGTGGTTGATGTTGCTTTGTTGCTGTTGTTGCCACAGCAACTATTGCCATTGATACTATTATTATGATTGCAGCAGTCCAACATCAATCAGTTCTTGTGTTTTCCATGTGAATTAGAAATATCTGAAGTAGAATGTTTTATCGTAAAACCATAAATGTATCGTTTGCGCTTCCTATTCCCGATGACTGCTCACATCTATTCACACTTTTCTGAAACAAAAATATTTAGAGATACTTAGATCGTCTCACGCGGTGATTAATATCTGGAACTCCAGTGACATTTCCTGCTTGGTTTGGAGGTGATGATGGTGAACTTTAGCACTATGAATTCTTTGTGTTCTACCATTGCTTTTACTCTAGCTTAGTCTTTGAGTAGCGGCATATTGATGACTCGGGTTTTTGTCAATTGACGTCCAATACGCAGTAGGATTATTATGAAATACTGGGACGTACATCGAAATTTCATACTTACTGGTACGAAGACCTGCCAGTGTTCTGTGTTGTCTCCCTTTTGATATATATCCAACTGCACGTTATAACTCCTCCTTCAGGAACTTTTCAATACGCATTGTCAGATACTCCAAATCTGGGTTTTAGCATTTGTATAGAATGGTTTAGTTTTGTAAGCGGATCACCGTCTTGACTGGAAGAGTCATCAACCAACATAATAACACTCTTGTATATGTAATCTTCTCTATAATTTCGTTTGAGCGTGTGGAGTGTCCATTCATTGGTTGTGTATGCAGAAGATATTACTGTTGTTTTCATTATTTATGCTACTCTAGTTGTCGCTGTTATTACTCTATTAGTGTTTTCATTGCATCTGTTGTTGTTTCTATTGTTGATACTAATGCAGTTTCTACAAGTGTTGGAATACATCTTTCGTCTTAATGCAGCGATGATATTGTCGTGGCAGTGAGGTTAAATCTTGTTGCAATAACAGCAAAATTACTGTTGTTATGTCGAAAGCTGGAGAACTTTGAAGTCTCTCTCCCCCTTACTTCTAATCTCCTCTGGCTTCTCACTCACTACATCACCGCAAACATTGTGATGGTATTCAGTTTTCAACATTTTCATTGATTATATCCATTATCACTATCCATCTCCCGTAATTTCTCGTTCGGTATTATTTATATCTTCGTATTGTCTTCCTACATCTGTAGCCCTGATGGTAAATGAAATCATCATCATCGTCATCATCATCATCATCATTTCAGTGAGCTTATCATTACGTACTTTCGCTAAATGCACTCTACCTAAAATGTATTGTGCAGTGTCTAGTACCATAATTTTTCTCTGCTGTGTGTGTGTGTGTGTATGTGTGTGTGTGTGTGTGTGTTTGTATTTGTGTATGTATGTATATATATATATATATATATACACACACACATATATACACACACACACACACACACACACACACACACACACACACACACACACACATATATATATATATATATATAGTGAAGGCTCAATGGCCCAGTGGTTAGGGCAGCAGACGCGCGGTCGTAGGATCGCGGTTTTGATTCCCAGACCCGTTGTAGTGAGTCTTTATTGAGCGAAAGCACCTAAAGCTCCACGAGGCTCTGTCAAGTGTGTGGGGACACACACACACACACACACACACACTACTGTACTCTTTCACCATAACTTTCTCTCACTCTTTCTTCTTGTTTCTGTTGTACCTGTATTTCGAAAGGCCAGCCTTGTTGCACTCTGTGTCACGCTGAATCTCCCTGAGAACTACGTTAAGGGAACACGTGTCTGTGGAATGCTCAGCCACTTGACATTAATTTTACGAGCAGGCTGTTTCGTTGATCAGATCAACTGGAAACCTGGTCATCGTAACCGACGGAGTACCACCATATATATATATATATATATATATATATATATATATATATATATATATATATATCAACCTCAGGGTTTGGTAAATAATCGGCTTGCGTTTTTTTAAAAATAATTTCTATAGCATCTATTATTAGAAAAATTATTCCTGCTTTCATTCTCACATTCTAGTTATGTGTAATTATATATCATTATATATAAATATGGATATAATTTGTTGGAACTACTTTTTCGATTGGGAGGCACTTCCTTTCAGTTATAGAACGTTATTAATATTATTCATTGTTTTGGGAAATACTTCCGTAGTTTCCTATCTTTAAAAACACTTGATTAATTTCCTTTCTTAAAACAATAATTGGGTTCATCTGGGAAAACTTACCTAAAAATGTTCAGTTATTTAAACATATTCAGCGTTAATAATATGTCGAAGGCTATGAATCAGTTCATCGTTAGCAAAACATGTGGATAAATGCTATGCCAGATACTTAACAATATTTTAAAATTCTGATAATATTGTTGACAATTAAATTCTGCCACGGAAAATGATAGCAATCCTAGCATTGTTATGCTATTTTTGTCGTCTCCAAGTATATTGGATATGCTGATACAATGCTGTTTAAAAATCCACACTACTCAAGTGACATTTGTTTTTCATATTCTTGGGTAGTGATATTCCTTTCGATATAACTATGGTGATGGTACGAGGCTCTATCGTGAATATTGCTTCTTTTGTCGTCCAGTGCAGTTCAGCAATTTATTTGTAAGCTAGCTGAAACTGTGCCGTCAAAAATGACGGCTAATTGTAATATTTTATATATAAATAAAGAACAAAATAAGGTACATAATAATCACATATACAAACATTCACATTCTTCCGTTGTACACACAGGTACTTAGAGTTGAAATGCTGATTTTTTTTCACCCCTTCCTTATTTATATTTTCTCCATCGATACTACGTTCTCTCACTCTCCTTCACTGAATTACTATTTTCTCTCCTCTCTCTTCACTTATACTACTCTTTCTCCTACTCCATTCTACTTCTACTTAGTGATTTTGGACAAATATATATATATATATATATATATATATATATATATACACAGATATGTAAAAACACTACACTCATTATCATATTAGGAGATGGGACATCAAGTTCACGGAGATATTGGTCATGTAAAAGCTTGCTTTTGTGATTCTTGCATAGACATAGGCCAGCTCAGAAAGAGGAAGAGAGAGAGAGAGAGAGAGATAGAGAGAGAGAGAGAGAGAAAGAGAGAAGGAGAGAGAAAGAGAATAAGAGAAAGTGAGGAATAGATTGAATAAAACCTACTCGAGGTATCTTTTTCATCGATGGAGATTTTATTGGGGATATCTTAAAATATTCATTACGTTTGTAGGTTTATCAATGTTCGTTCTCCACCTAACCATAGCGTGTTATAATTAATTATTCGTAGTCCTCTTTCAGTTGAAGTTTGCTATTCTATTAAAACTAGAGTTAACTTGCTGCAGGTTAATCGAAGTGCTTAGGTTGTGGTGTTATCCCTTTCCAGATTTGCTTCTGGATATTTTTAACACCGTTTATATATTGTTTTATCAAACGCATTTTATTATTTTATCACTCCACATTCTGTCCTGAAACTGACCCATCTCTCTGTCAATCGACATATGTCTCTGTTACTATATCTTTATCAGGAGAATTTCTGGAGGCAGAAGTGAACAGACTATTTTGTTTACAGATACCTTGATATTTCTGATATCAATTCTTTTGTTTATTCAACTTTATCTTGAATCCCGTTGTTGACTTCCGGACTTCATCATGTGATGCATTATAAATATATTTTATTTGTATTTCTTTCTACATATAATAAAGAAGTCTTTTCCCGTTTCTTGTTTCTAAAAAAATGTGTGTGTATGGGTGGGTGGTGGGAGAAATAAGAACCATTTCGACAATCCAATTATTTCTCGAGACTCGAAGTGAAAGAAAAGTTCTGAAGGCAATTGTTATGAAATTAGAATCCATGTTAAAAGTGTTAGCAGCGGACATTCACGCTTCAATGAAGTCTTTAAAGACATTTAGAAATCTTATGCTATATGATTTGGTAAGTGGAGAATTGGATGCTTAATTAAAACTAAGGAAGATTACACTTATCAACAAAACCATATAACTAAATATCTAACGCACACGAACTAAAACTTGATTGCAAATTTCTTGATAAAGTTGCAGAGAAGAAAAAACTAATATAAAATCTTGAATAATTATGAACGACTATATTTCATTGGTTTCTACCAAAGATATATTACTGCAAATGTTAAAATTATTTCCTTTTCAACATGTAGAATATCGTCACTTAAAGTCGTAGCAGAACAAGAGTAGATAATCGATTAATAAAATTTCTTAGCCAATAAACATATATAGAAACAACTGAAAAACTATAAAATGCGCGCTACTGATGATCACGAGACGCATCGCAAAAACTGGCTATATAACTCTTTATGCAAGAATATTTGCAGTTGGTGCTGTTTGAAGAATACCTAGAGATGAATACCTAATACTTTCAGCAATCGCTGATACACTTATAAATCTTCTGAATAATAGAGGACTCGCATGTTGAAATACATGTTTGTGCGTGTTTGTGCGTGTGTGTGTGTGTGTGTGTGTGTGTGTGTGCGCGCGTGCGTGCGCGTGCGCTACTGAGTAGCAACCTTGAAGTCCTCAGTATAGTCACGACTGGAATACCTTTAAAGCAGATCTTCTTAAGTGTGCATTGTTTTTACTTTAACAATGAACTAGAAATATTTTGAAACGGTTATGAAATGATCGAATAAAAGAGATAATTGCAATACTTGAATATTTCACGTATTTGAGACGTAACTGAGCAGCTTATATTTCATAATACCAAGCAGTGCAACACGAATTTATACGGCATTAGAATAAAATGTAAAGCACAGCTCTAATGCTGTTGTCTATTAATATTTAATATATTACAGAAAATGTTTTAATCAATGAACAGAGCATTAGAAGAAGCAGTGGAAGCAACATTTTTCGGACATAGGCTTGCTCTTTTGTAATTTTATTTATTTTAGTGTTTTAATCCGAAGAGTAAGTGCCGAATCCATCATCCCTTTCAGGGTATCCGAGATGGATGGGGAGGGGGGGAGAGAAAGTTTTTCTCTGACAGGAGATGTGGCAAGGATACTAGCAACGAAATGGACTCTGCTAAAGGCAACAAGGGGGCTGGTGACGATGATAAACTTCCTGCAAAGAACACACCCTCTAACAGGATCCTCACACTGTTTTCGTGTATCCAATTTCGCACACAAAACTGGTCAAACTGAGTATATAGTAGGAGATTACTCACCCATGATATCATGCAGTCGAAAAGTGAACTTTTAACCTCATTTCCATGAACTAAATGAATAAAATGCAATCATAATCTGATTCACATGTGAATTTAACTAAAACTTTACTTTGAGGCACCAAATACTACGGATAACATTTTAGATGACTCAAAGTTGGAATACTCTACCAATAATGTAATGCTACTTATCGGAGAATATATAGCAAATCTATTGAAATGCTGTTCTCAGGGAGATTCGTTTTTGTTCACCTAACCAAGATTCTGCTAATTAACGGAAATGATCTTTAAAGTTTTCTTTGAAACTTATCAAGCAATAAGCATCCGACTTCAAATTCAGGAAATATAAATGATTATTGAAAATCAACCATATCTCGATGCTAAAATGCACACTCCTGAGAATATTATCAAGTAACAAGTAACTCTAAGAATATAATCTAATTTTAGATATTTAGGAATTAATGTCAGTCGTTTTAGCGAATACACCTCATGCGTTATCGTAGGTCATTCTACATTCTTAATCTGCGCTATATTAATAATACGTTGTGTCAATAATATATTGATATATTATTGTTATAATAATATGACCCTTCATGAATCTTATTACACATATCAAATAGAATATATCTGATTTCAAGCATTAAGTCTTATTAATGATTTTTTTTATGTATCTTTTTTAATAATTAGTTTTGGATTATTCTTCACTGTCTTTTAAAATTTGTCATTTTATTTCTCGCTATTCAAGAAAGTGTTGCTATACTAATCATGCAGCCCGTTTATCACATATCCATTTCTGTTTTATTTCTCAATAAATGAAATCTTTGGACTAAAGCATTTCTTCTTGACGGTAATATCACTGACTGAAAGTAATGAAACAAATCTGTGTCTATTCTTTTGAGGAATGGAATATTTAATACTATTTATATTTACTTAGTGTTTAGATTGAATAACAGAAACAATCATTCCAATTCCAAGTGATATTCAGGTAAAAATAATTAAAAAAATTATCGTTCTCCAGCAACTACAACAAATTTTAGATTTCAATTCGAAACTCAACGAAAAACTTATTAAAGTTATTTGTGTTCATGTTTATCCATAACCTATCAAAGAACTGATCAATACTAATGTAGTAACATACAGAAGAAAACCTTACCTTTTCTGCACTGTCCGAGTTGAAGTGGTTCTGTATATTTTAAAAACAAGTTCTTTACACACCCTAAACAGTAAATAAGTAAATGAGTAAATAAGATATATCTCCATTCAACAAACTAATGCTTTTTCACTAATAGTAGAAATCATATTAGGTTGTAACAACCCGACAAATACTTACTTATACGCAATGAATTCGAAGTTCAAATTGCCTCCGCCTTTCTCCTGCGTTCGATAAAACAAAGATAAGTTTCACACAAGGTTAATTTAATTCATATATAAACTGTCATTGAAAATAATCTCGTGTCAATACGAGAAAGAATTCTCTTTGGATGCATAGAAAAATATGTGGGTGTCCTTATCAAGGATAAATTTTAAAATTCGTATTTTAAGCCTCTTAGGTTAGGCTTAATTATTCAATCCTGCAAAAGCTGAGTTCATAAATTTATTCATCAGAGAAAAGGAATTCATTCAGAAGAATATATTCTAATGATGACATATATATTCTAATAAAGGTTGGATTCTTATATACTATGGCAACTTCTTCATGTTAGCATTTCTTAATTGGACATCGCATTGTTGTAGTAGACGATTGTGCGTGGCTCTTACTTGAATATGACAGATTAACTATTAACATAATACAAATCTCAGCACAGTAACTGCAGAATATTCGTACATGCGTACACACGTGAACTTGTGTATGTGTTTATGTGTGTGTGTGTGTGTGTGTGTGTGTGTGTGTGTGTGTGTGTGTGTGTGGGTGGGTGTATATATGTGTGTATGTGTGTGTTTGTGCTTATTCACAATAATTCGTATCATAGTGAAGTGAATGGGTGTCATAGAATTGGCAGCTACCCGAAATAATTTATTGTGATCAGTGTATAGAAATCTGCTAGATGGTTAATGATGTACTGATTCGAATCTTTTGTGAGAAGCTAGATGGTCATAATACCAGTGTGAGAGTGTGTCCGTGAGTTTGAGATGTATTCTTTCGACTTCTTCATTTTCGTTTCTAAGTAATACAACACACTATACGATGAGAAAAAAGGCTCAACATTTTAACCGCTTAATTTGTGAACAGATGTGTCATAATCACACTTGCACGTTCTCTCTCTCTCTCACACACACACAGGCACACGCATGCACACACACGCACACACACACATACACACACACACAATTGTGCGCAGAATTATTTTCTTGTCCTGAAGAGAAGGGTTAGTCTTGGGATACAGTTGAGGATATGTTTTCGCCAGAGGAAATTCTCTGTGATAGAAAGACCTACAATTTGGAGTGCTATCAAGGGTTCTAGTTGCGTGCTACTCAGCCTTAAGGGAATGAGGTGAGATTGTGTTTTCCTTGTATGAACGGAACTTGCTTGTTTGTATGCTTTTTTTTTGTATTGATATGACCATACTAGACGACGTTTTCGTGGTCTTTGTCCATATAATCAGTGCAAGATGGAGATGGGAGGGTTAGCGGATACTGAAGAGTCGACCAAAGCGTAAGAGTCGGTGATGTAGGTAATTTCTGACACCGCAAAGCTCAAATTAAATTTACAATGCAATGTTTTCCCTACGTATTCAGAGTTACAATTAGACAACAGCTATTCGACCGATTGGCATACAAGCTATCACAGATACACTCTGACCTCTGACCCACTGGCAGACTGTTTTCTCTGCCTTTTCTGCCACTTCTACAATGATCCCTGTTCCTCGATTTTGGCAGGTCTTGTGCCACTTACACTCATGTACTCTCGATCTACTTCAAGTTTTATATTCAAGTTTTCAAGCCAGGTACTTGCCACTGCATTCAGTCCTTCCTCTAGAATCTCTACCCTGCTTAAAGCAAAACATTAACGACATAAATCTCACCACTGTCGGAAGGCTTGCGAAGGTCATTGACACGTTTTTCCTCTGGACATAACAAGTGAAAACAGAAAATTTTCAACATATCATGGATCTCCAGTTTATCATTGATAATATGGCTCATTCTGGACAGTACTGACCGATCCAAAATAAATTATTTGGAATTCGTTTTATGAGTGATGACATTGGTTTTTCATTTTCCGTGTCTCTCAGTAATCTTTGTTATTTCCTCATTCTAACGATATCAGTTATCAAGAGATACAAATATTTCGATTTAGAATTTTTATATTCTTATCTCATATGGAACAACTGCTGGATTCCATAAGAAGAGATCACATCGCAATACAGATCAATTTTGAGATAGATAATTTATGTGAAAGAACAGACAGACTATTTCAAAGTAATTTAGAATATGTAACGCTTTATGCAAAAGAGGGCCGCGTTATCTAGAAACAGAAGTGCAAGACATTTTTAATAAAAAAAATATATTTGTCAGAAATGGAGACAACTTCATAGTTTACAGTTAGATATATGGTTACCTAGCAAAATAGGAAATGAGCTATACAGGAATAAAATACAATAGTGTCGTGATAGACGCTAATGCGAAAATAATTGACAGGAGTATATAAGATCTCTCTTAGGATCTGAATATTTAACATTGCATGATTTTGCACTGATGATATCAATAGCTGCAATATACCAGTTGAATTATTGCATCACCAGAGTACAAGCCAACAAAAGCTATAATAATAGGGTTGCCATTCTACTGAGATGTAATAACCAAACTTCATGAAAACATGTTCGCTTATATCAACGCCACATACAAAGATACATACATACATACATACATACATACATGCATATGCACACATACATATATAGTTATACATACATACACACACACACACATATATATATATATGTATGTATATATATATATATGTATGTATATATATATATATATATATATATATATATATATATATATATATATATATATATATATACATACACACACACACACACACACACACATATATATATATATATATATATATATATATATATATATATACATACATACACACACACACACACACACACACACACACATATATATATATATATATATATATGGACATACATACACATACACACACAAAAATATCTAAACAATTTTTTCAACATAATAGATCAACATAAAAGCAGAGATAGGAACATAGAAACTGTTAAACAATCATTACCATCGAATTTCGGATGCCTAGCATCGTAAAACAAGCAGCAGGATTCATGGAAATTTTAAAAAATGTTGCAGCTACCATCATCTCTGCTTGTCCGACATTTGTATCTCGACTAGGTTACACCATTAGGCATTCACAATAGAACTACTGGTGCAGAATGTACATGGTGGGGGTCACCAGGAACAAAAACCTCTCAGTTGCATTTGCCATACCAGAATGTACGGATATGCCGACTGAGATGCTGGCCTCCATTGCACAACTAGTGATTTCAACAATCAAAAATACAATATATATATATAAGATTTAACTGGAGGACATGTTTACCTCGTGAAAGAATAGTTGCATCCATGGAAATACTGGTTCAATAACTAGTATTGTTGGGGAAAGAAATTCCCTTAAAACAATAGGTATATATTAAGCATATAATTTATATCCAGTAAAAAAAAGAAGAGAAAATGGAGATAAGGAAGTTAATAATTATTTATTATTAACAAATTGCTTCTCACCGCCGTTTCAGTTTATAATCAATAATTTAATTACAAAATTTGTACATAGGCGCAAGAGTGGCTGTGTGGTAAGTAGTTTGCTTACCAACCACATGGTTCTAGGTTCAGTCCCACTACGTGGCACCCTGGGCAAGTGTCTTCTACTATAGCCTCGGGCCGACCAAAGCCTTGTGAGTGGATTTGGTAGACGGAAACTGAAAAAAAGCCCGTCGTATATATGTATATATATATACATATATATATATATATGTATATACATATATATATATATATGTATATACATATATATATATATATATATATATATATATATATATATGCATGTGTGTGTATGTGTTTGTGTGTCTGTATTTGTCCCCCAACTTCGCTTGACAACCGATGCTGGTGTGTTTACGTCCCCGTAACTTAGCGGTTTGGCAAAAAGAGACCGATAGAATAAGTACTAGGCTTACAACGAATAAATCCTGGGGTCGATTTGCTCGACTAAAGGCGGTGCCACAGCATGACCGCTGTCAAATGACTGAAACAAGTAAAAGAGTATTAAATTTACAATTGTTAACTTCCTTATCTCCATTTTCTTTTTTCTTTGAGCTATTTATATATATATATATATATATATATACATATATATATATATATATATATATATATATATGTATGTATGTATGTATGTGTGTGTGTGTGTGTGTGTATGTATATATATATATATATATATATATATACATGCACACAGGGTGTTCAGTAAGTCTCACCGCAGTAAGAATTTAATGGTTTTCGTGCGATTCTTGGACACTGATCCTTTATTTG
>NC_142931.1:91114673-91134673 GCF_046866305.1 Octopus bimaculoides | reverse complement strand
TCCGGTAGGGGATGGTGGCGAACCCTGCTGTACTCTTTCACCACAACTTTCTCTCACTCTTACTTCTTGTTTCTGTTGTGCCTGTAATTCAAAGGGTCAGCCTTGTCACACTTTGTCGCGCTGAATATCCCCGAGAACTACGTTAAGGGTACACGTGTCTGTGGAGTGCTCAGCCACTTGCATGTTAATTTTGCGAGCAGGTTGTTCCGTTGATTGGATCAACTGGAACCCTCGACGTCGTAAGCGACGGAGTGCCAACAACAAATGTATATAAGACTACAACTTATAAAATGGTTTGCTATAAGCTTAAGAGGAAGGAATCAATAGTTCTATTTCCTAAGTAATAATATTATTGGGTGAAGAAACAAAATGAGACTCAGATAGGTGTGAAATATTGAAAACAAATGCACAACACTTATCAGAAATACCATCAGACATTCAATTTACTCGTGCATTTTGAATTGTTGGCTCCCTTAGGAAATCACTAATGGGTTTCGAATTTCCATAAGACATTTAAGTTCATAAAAGAGACACCATAAAAATTGTTCGAGGATGATCAAATATACTTAATAAAAAGAAAAAAAACCCAAAAAAATCAAACAAAACAAAAACAATCTGTCTGAAAAGTAAGCGAAGCGAATATGTTAATGGTCACAAAATGTATTATCAGAGAAAAGGTTTGTGGAGCGCCCCCAAACAGTTGTGCAGCAGCGATTTGTTTTGTGTGAAAACTTACACTTGTTAGAGTATAATAACAATGGAAGATTTGATGAATATCAAACTTTTCTGGAAGGAAAGCAATTATAAGCATTGAGTGTAGTCTTCTTTAATCAACCAGCAATGTCTTCTGTCCACCATACAATCAAATATAATGATAATATCAAAAATTTAGGATTAATGATAAAGATTAGTTCACATCCATAAGAATATCTATTGTTGTTGCGTAATGTAAATTAGTAAGTACGGAAGTTTAGCCGCTGTAATTGACACCAGTATAATATCAATAATCAGTTCATCGACTCTGAACATATGAAAGCGACATTACAAACTGATGCAATTTGTAATCAGATTGTAGCCATCGACATAAAACAATATATAATATATTTTGATTATTTTCCACTTTTGTTACTGTGATATAATAGTCTGAGAAGTTAGAAGATGGTGACATCAATCAATACTTTCATAATTATCATACCAGCAGGAACACTATCCACCAGACAATTTTCAGTTAATGATATGCATTACACACACATGCACACATATTTGCAGCTGACGCTGCTGGTCAAAGACTGCACTTTATCGGTAGTTCCGGAAGCTGTTCTTTATACTTTCCTCGGGTGCACTCCATAGTCAGCAAGACTAACATATCAACTCTCTCTACATACATACATACATACATACATACATACATATATATATACATATTTATAGTTCAAAGATGAGATTCAGATATTCTACAGATAGACAACGCTTAGTCCGACCTTTTTACATGTATGCATATATACATTCATTATCAATCTGTGTTGCAAGATTCCTGATGTGAAATGGTGAGTTGAAACAGATATTGTTGTGTTTCGGGACGGTCATGGTTCTTTTTTTTTTGCCAAATAAACACACAGACATGCACACAAACACACAGACATGCACACACAAACACAAAACAGGCGCAAATGCATGCGCACATAAGGGTACACATCCTAGAAGAACAGAATGGAGTAAGTGGAGCAAGAGCACACACGAAAACGAAAAGTGTCGCTGAAGAGCTCACAGATGTTTGATGAAAGATTTTCAGACAACGGACATGACTTAAAATTAAAAAAAAACAGTAATAAACGAGTGAAGAACAAATATGTAGTGCATGTGTTTATTTGGCAAAAAAAAAAAAAAAAAATGACGATCCCGTAATAAAACAATATACATTCTTTGTATTTCCTGTATTTAATATATTTTATATATTGATCTGTCCAACTTGCTTATCCCTACATTTTCTTCTACATACATACATATCATGTATACATACATACATACATACATACGACGTCTGATCAATAAGTGTACGGACTGTTGCTATAGTAACGAAGCTAAAGCACGCAGAGTGAAGCTACTAGACACAGATTAACCTCCAAATCTGCTGTGCATGCGCACTAAGTTTTAACGTTCTAGCTCACTTCCGCTGTTTATAACAATGCTTTGAAGGAAGGTGAGTAGCTTGTGATCGTCGCATTGACCAAAACAGAGAAAGTTGTCAAGGCGATACCTGGTCAGAGCCCTACGCAAAGTTGCAGAAAGTGTATGGAAAGGCGTGTATGATCCGCACACAAATATACAAGTGGTTTAGAGGTTTCCAAGATGGCCGAAAAATGTCGATATTGACGAACATTTTGGGAGACCCCGCAACCAGCAGACGTGAGAAAAATCGCAAATGTGTGTGCAGCTGTGAGGAATAACCGTCAAATCACCGGCCGTGAGTTATTAGAGGATGTGCAGATTAGTTACGATTCAGTTCAGTCCATTATCACTGAAGATTTTGGGTCTGTCAAGTTTGTGCCAAAACTGCTTTCAGCTGACTAAAGTGATACTCGGGTTTCAGTTGCACAAGATTACCTTGGTTGTATGGACAGCGACGAAAACTTATCTTGAGAACTTTGCGTAAGCCTCTGAGTAGGTTTCACCAAGCTTTTGGCAAAATTTGATACAGTCTCTCTGCTCAACTTTCTCTGTCATGGTCAATGCGACGATCACACGCTACACACGTTCCTTCCAAGCACCGTTGTAAACAGCAAAAATGAGCCAGAACGTTAAACCTTAGTGCACATGTACAGCAAAGTTCAAGGTTAATCTGTGCCAAGCGGCGTCACTCTGTGTGCTTTAGCTTCGTTACTATGGTAACAGTCCAGCTACTTCTTGATCAGACCACGTACATACATACACTTATCTATCTATCTATCTATCTATCTGTCTATCTATCTATCTATCTATCTATCTATCTATCTATCTATCTATCTATCTATCTGTCTGTCTGTCTGTCTCCACTGCTTGCCTGCCTGCCTGTTTGCCCGACTGTGTGCCTCTCTACCTGCCTGCCTGTATTTCTGACTGTCTCTATTTCTGACTGTCTCTATCTATCTATCTATCTATCTATCTATCTATCTATCTATCTATCTATCTATCTATCTATCTATTTATCTATCTATCTATAAGAATGGATTTATGTACGAATATAATAGACTCAAGCTCTGGGGCATAGTGTGTTGTGGTAATTGAAAGGACGTTGTTAGGAATTGTGATGTTGGCTTGAAGCAACCGGAAAGAGTTTCGAGGTTGGCATGTGTACCTGCAAAGTGGTGGGTACTGGTAAGCTGGTGCATTGGAAGCGGATAGATTTGGGAACATCGTGGATGTTCCGGAATTTTGAAATTGCATCCATTTTAAAATATATGATAGAAACGATTTTTTTGCTCATTCTTCTGTGAACATATATATTAATTTAAATATAAGTTTGAAAATATATTGTATAAACTATTAGATCTATTAATTGTTTTTTTAGAAACTGAGGATGAATAGAATGGTTTAAGACATTCTTTATAGTTATTTGCTTAACTGGCGTGTATGATTCAAACAGAAAGTTTCTAAGTTATGCTATAAATGAACATAATTGTTAAAAGCTGAATTCACTCCACCTAGGAATGGGATGACTGTTATATCGCACGTTCGGATGACCTCTACTCAACTATGAATCTTTATTATAGGCATATAGCCTGAACAAAGAATGGACACTACAAGGACAGACAACACAAACGTGGTGTATATATAACATGATGAAAAATGAAGTATTTATAATGGAAAAATGGAATGGCTTACGAGCCCCCAAAGCTCGCAGCTCCATTTCTCTGTTCTTGTATACAATCTTTTAATCTTAAAAAATTTCATCCGTTATGAATTCCATTAGATAATCCCAATCTACCACATTGGGTAGACTTTCGTAACGCATATGTTTCCGACTTTCTAACATTGTCCGGAAACGCCTCTCTCAATCTTTCCATCCTTTCTTTCTCCATCGTATTGATGGAGAAAGAAAGTCTGAACATATCTTTACCCGATTTTTCTCTCACCAGTCCTTTCATCTTCGCTAATCTTTTTTCTATCTCCGTTCCTTTATCATAGAACACCAGCCTTCTCAAATTCTGTCCCTTAGGTCTTTCTACATTTTCACTATATTTCATACGTTCTAGCACTTTATCTACCCACTCATTCGTTTTTTCCTTCCTTTCAGCTTGAATTACTTCACTCGTTACTTGCACCGCTTCTTGAGTTCTAATCTCTGTATCTTCTATTTCATCTACTATCTTCTTTTTTCCTTTCTTCTTTTTTGGTGTTTTTGGTGGCGATTCCACCCGAGCTCTTTTTCTGTCTGCTGCGACTTCCATTATCTCTTCCTCTTTATCTTCTTTATCTTCATCTTTTTCTTCTTTCTCTTCGTCTTTTTCTTCTTTCTCTTCGTCATTTTCTTCTTTCTCTTCGTCTTTTTCTTCTTTCTCTTCGTCTTTTTCTTCTTTCACTTCGTCTTTTTCTTCTTTCTTTTCGTCTTTTTCTTCATCTTCCTCTCTCATAACGTCTTTATGCACCTCTACAACCTGTAACTCTTCTATATCCAATTCTCTTAGGGGACACTTCGCCTGCATGTGTCCCCTACTTCTGCATTTATAGCACATCGGAGAGTACCAACTCCTCCGCAATGTTGTGCAGATCTGGTAGGGTTATATGGGTTAAAACTTTAAACCCAAAACCCCACCAGTTGATCTCCTTTGATTTTTCCACTTTCGCAATTTCCACCTCCTCCTTGCAATTAAAAATTACTGCTGCTACTAACCATTCTTCATCTATCTCGGGGAGTATTTTTCCTATCCTTATCCTTGCTGCTCTTCTGCCACAGTATACAGGCAACAGTGCCCACTTATCTGTTCTCAGAGGTACAGTGGAGTACCTCTTCGCCTCTTCTTCACTCTTGA
Source organism: Octopus bimaculoides (assembly GCF_046866305.1). Taxonomy (NCBI): domain Eukaryota; kingdom Metazoa; phylum Mollusca; class Cephalopoda; order Octopoda; family Octopodidae; genus Octopus; species Octopus bimaculoides. The sequence continues at coordinate 91,129,664 of NC_142931.1, read as the reverse complement.
AACGCACCACCACTGTACCGTATTTCTTGCCTCTCGCGTGAAATGTTGTTTCGTCCTTAATTTTTATCTATTCTAATTTCCTTTAGCTGCATTGCGTCGGCTGACAGGCTTTTGCCCGCCGCCGCCGCGTAGCTAGCAGTCTGCATACCCAACACTGGGTATAAAAACAATTCACGAATGTTCAACAAAAATTAATAACAGGCAAGAACTTCAACAATTTTCAATAACAATTTGCAATAACAATTTTCAACAACAATTCAACTCACGGCATCTCCGCTCTCAAACACAACTTAACTCGAAATCACCAACGCAAATTCTGAAGAACTCTACTCAACTACTCCGACGTCTAGACTTCTCCCTCTATATCTACGTATTGGGCTAGCCTACTTCCTCGACTGGGCGTCGACACAACAATGGCAATAAAAAATATTAGAAGTTGATCAATATTACATATTCATATTTTCTCTTGCAATGTTTTAAATACACAATTTATTTATCCAACAAAAAAAAAAAAACAATTCAATATCCGCTTATATATTTATTGTTATTTAATAGAAACGCAAAAATACATTTTCGACTTTTCCTTGCCTTTCCTCTTTTTCCCGTTCTACACCTATATTATAAAAAAGAGCAACGTCAAACGTTAACATGTTTCTGCCTCTATGCACACACACACACACACACACACACACACACACACACAAGTTAAAGTAATAGCTACCAGGATATCAGGCGTTGCTCGAAATACAGACGGTTTTCCACCTTCAGCATTGACATAAAAATTGCAGGAGTAGAATATATTTTGAGGGATATATAGTTACTATTTCTAGTAAGTTGACGCATCATGTGAAAGCTGTATCCTGTTGTATAAAAAGAGAAAATGTTGGATAATGTGCTCCTGGATTACCTGACCATAACGAAAAGAAATAATCACGGCTATAACAATGTTTCATTACAAGTCTGCTCCATCAGAGCTGATCCAGAACCAGGTATTAGTGTCCAATATGCGGTGAGCTGGCAGAATCGTTAGAACGCCGAGCAAGATGCTTAGCGTCATTTCGTCCGTCGCTACGTTCTATGTTCAATTTCCACCGTGGTGGAGTTTACCTTTCATCCTTTCGGGGTCGATAAAATAAGTACCAGTTGAGTACTGGGGTCGATGCAATCGGCTTGGTCCCATCACAAACACTGCTGGTGTTATGCCAAAATTTGTAACCAATATTAGTGTCCAATTTATGCTTCAGAAATACTTACGTGAATGATATTTAAGGAAATATTTGAAGTGGAAGAGAGGGAGAGAGAGAGAGAGAGTGTGAGAGAGGGAGAGAGAGAGAGAGAGAGAGTGAGAGAGAGAGAGAGAGAGAGAGAGAGAGAGAGAGAGAAAGAGAACAGAAGGAAGAGATAAAGAAAAGAGGTGATGTGATGAGTGTGAAGAGAGAGAGAGAGAGAGAGAGAGAGAGAGAGTGACAGAGAAAGAAAGAGAAAGAGAAAGTGAGAGAGATGAGGATATGCATGCATACACGCGCACATATATGAGAAGAAAATAGCGCAATGAGGCGTGGCTTCCCAACCATATAGTTCTGGGTTCAGTCCCAGTGCGTGGAACCGTGGGTAACTATCTCCTACTATAGCCACGGGCCGACCAAAGCCATGTGAATGTATTTGGTAGATGGAAACTGAAAGAAACCCGTCATGTATATGTGTGTGCGTGTGTGTTTGCGTATGTGTGTCTTCTTGTCCCCCACCAGTGCTTGACAGCTGGTTTTAGTGTGTTCACGTCCCGGTAAACTAGCGATTCGGCAAAAGAGAATGATAAAATAAGTACCAGACTTAAAAAAGTTAGTCCTGGGGTCTATTCGTTCGACTAAATTAAAGGCGGTCACCCAGCATGGCCTCAATCCAATGACAGAAACAAGCAAAAGACAGTAAAAGAAGATATATGTGTGCGTGTGTGTTTTTATATCGTACCACTGCTTGACAAACTGTGAAGGTTTGTTGACGTCACCGTAACTTAACGGTTCGGGGAAAAAGATAGAGTAAGCGCTAGGCTTAGAAAAAAATATATTCGGTCGATTCGTTCGATTAAGCCTTTGAAAGTGGTGCCTCAGAATGGCCACAGTTTAATGAGTAAAATAAATAAAAGTTAAACGACGAAGTCATAAAATTTAGAGAACAGGACAATGACTAACGAGGAACAAGACGAAACGAAAACAAGGAATGTAGAATGTCTTTCGAAAAGAACTCAAAAAAAAGGTGGGAGGTGGGGGTAAAGGAAATATAATCATAAACAAATAGACTTAATGAACAGAGGATAAAATCCGTCTTTTTCAGTCCAATCAAACTTCACTGTAATTTCTAATACTTGACGAGATCACTCTGTTTTGCGGTGCCGATAGCCTTAACTAGCTATTACAGATGAAACTATTACATAACAAGATGATAACTATAAACATCATAGAGACGAAAACCGATCATGGCATGTAAAACAGTTTTTTTTTTTTTACTTGGGCGTGAAAATAACACTAAGGCGAAAATAGAAAGAATAGAAGCAAAAAGAAAGGGAAGTTCAATCAGTGTAGCTGTCGATGAAAAGCAGATAAACAAAAGAAACACAGATACACAAAAGCAGAGAGATGGAGTACTTATTTTAAAATCCGGTACAATTATATCGTTCTCTTGGTCGAACCGCTATGATACGGGGGCAATAAATATACCATAACCAGTTGTCAAGCGGTGGTCTCACACACATACACACACACATACGTGCGCGCGCGCACTCACACACACGCAACCATACACACATATATATTTATATATAACGGGTCTTCAGTTTCCGTCTACCAAATTCAGTCACAAGTCTTTGGTCGGCCCGAGGCTATAGTTGAAGATACTTGCCCCTGGTACTACGTGGACTGGACCAGGAAGCATGTGGTTGGGAAGAAAACTTCTTATCTACATGTACTTGATACATACACACATAAATACACACACATAAATACACACACATAAATACACACACATAAATACACACACATAAATACACACACATATATATATACATACATAAACATACATAATACATACATACATACATACATACATACATACATAAGTTACGTCGTATGTAAACAAACAAGTTTGTTTTCGAAGCGTTGAAATGCATTGTATCTTTCTACTTGTTCTACATCTATCTATCTATCTATCTATCTATCTATCTATCTATCTATCTATCTATCTATCTATCTATCTATCTATCTAATGAGTATATGTCAATTAGTGAGTTGATGTGCTGAGTTTGGTCGACCTGTTATCATCCGCAGTTGGGGTATATTTCCGCTGGATCTTCTTCAGGAATTCTGCAGTGTTAGTTGAGATAATAATCGATTAAGGAAACAGAAGATGGATTTCTTATGACTCTTTATTTTGTACGACGATCGTTTCGATCAGTCCTGCGATTGTCCCTTATAGGTGGGGTGCTGTGCATCATATTGTTGCATCAATTTTGCAGTCTGGGTCACATAAAGGGCTGTTTCGCTAAAAATCTTGAGTTTAGGCGATCATGTTGCTATTTGCCCGCTTCACTTATGGAATGAGGTATTGCTGCAATTATCCTTATTAAACATCCATAACAGATAATATATATATAAACTGCAGATATGAAAGAAAGAAAGAAAGAAAGAAAGAAAGAAAGAAAGAAAGAAAGAAGAAACTTTTTCTAACAAGGGAAAGTAAATGGGAGAAGGACATAGATAGGATGAAACCTGTTGAGGAAGGATATTAAGTGTGTCATCACAGTCACTTTAAGCTTAAGGCAAGGTTTATGCAGGTGTCGTGTTAGAGACAGTATGTCACGTGCTATAGCTATAGCACGCTGAGTTGTCAGTTCATTCAACAGTCACCTATGACCGGACACACTCATATGCATATATATATATATATATATATATATATATATATATATATATATACGTATACACGCATACACGCGCACACACACACAGATGGATAGATATACTCTTCAGTAGAGGATGACACATGTCAGGACGCTAGATCTAATGCCAACTACTCTTGACAAAGGCCCTTCACATCTAATCATTTTATTTCACAACTAAATCTCACACTCCAAATCCAGAGTTGTGCAGATGAACGCAGCTGAGGTCACTGCATATCACTAGACAGCAATGTCAGCTAAACGATCACCATTGTGGAGCGTAACATGCACTCTCAAATGCTTCTCTAAAAAGGTGACTAGAAAGTTTGAAGAATCCTATTATTATTCAGCAATTATTCATCAAAGTTTGAAGAATCCTATTATTATTCATCAATTATCCATCAAATCAATACACGTTATTTTATAGAGGATAGTGAGCTAAAAAAAACAGATCCCATACAACCCTAGTCAGTGCACTACCAAAAGAATATTAGACCGAATATATGAAAAATACACGGGCGTTTCGTTGTAGAGCATACATACAGAATATTGTTCAATAGTCATACACTTAAAATTGTTTAGAACTGCAACCCTAACATGGAACAGATAATTGCACATGAACCCAACGCAAAGACTGAGGTTGGTTGTTTATACAAGGAACCAGCAGCGTGTCTACTGAATGGAGCTTATTTACAAATAAGCTGTAAATTAACAGATACTAACGATAATTTTATGAAACGATACGTGGGGACTCATGCAATAATCCTCCATGCAGAGATTCTACAGCTCTACAGCTTATCCAGAGACAGCAACAAAGGAAAGGCCGCAAACCTTACAAATTATGTCTAGAAATTAAAGAGAATGGAACAATAATTGGAATACTATAGAAAATTCCGGCCCAGACGTACATGCCACTGAAAGACGTATGCTCTGCAATGCTGAAAAGAGGAATTCAGGGAAACCAAAATTATATTTTAATGTTAAGCCAGAGAGATTCCGCCCTTGCATGCATGCGAGAACATTCCTTCTTAGGATAAGACTTTTTATGAGAGCATGCTTGCAAAAATATTTTTCTCCAAATTCTCCTTAATTCTTACGTATAAATATATGCGCGTGTTGTTTGTATTTATACGAGTGTGGAAATTACGTAGGTTCAGCGTGAAAAGATTTTGAAAAAAATCACGGTTATCGATAAAGTTTGAAGTAGTGGAGTACAAGAATTTAATTGATTTTAAAAAAAATGAAGTTTGGTAGCATTTTTGCTGAAGCGTAAAATGTTACTTAATTTTTTGAATGGCTATGATAATTGTTCTACTAGGCTTTTGTTATTTATATTTTTAAATTTTTGGGTGACATGAGTCTTGTAGGCATTCATTCTTCTTCATTAAACCACTTCTGGAGAGCGCCTCTATGTATGATGTATGATCAGTAAAATATGTTTATTGGCAGACAGGTTTGTAATTCTAGGCGAGATGTTTTTAACTAAATTATTAATATCCATCGCTTGGTTTGAATTCTTTAGGAGTGGTGGTGGTGGAAACTTTATACTTCTAAGTTAGGAAGTTAGAAGTATGAAGCTTCATCATAGCAATAAAAGGTCTATTGTCATTAAAGAATGTGTGCGCATATTCTTTGGTTTATCTGTTTCTTGTGGATGAAAGTGGTTGAGTAATATAAGACCATAATTATATGGTCGTTAAAAGAGAAATACGATACTCAGGTGTGAATGTGAAGATCAGAAGTTCCTTTGTGGGACTCGGTTGTTGATTTCATTTAAAGCTTGCTAGTTATTTTTTATAAAACAATTGTAGTGATGAGAGAAATCTATGGTATTTTTCCAGGTCAAATTAGTGGTGGTTTTTAGTCTTGTGTGATTGGATAAATATGATTAGATATCTTGATGTCATGTATTTTCATATTTGGTGTTTTCTGGAAATTATTGCCGCCATTTCGGAATATACTATTTTTATCCGGAGAAAACGGGTTTTTTTTGAGACAGTGATAAAAGTTTATTTGTAGGCTTTTGTTAAATTTGAATCAGTGTTTAGAAGAAAATGGTCCTACTTTCCTTTTTTTGTCAAATAAGTGAGGGTATTAACTGTCTTATAATGAAGATTTCAGTTATTTTCATTAATGAGTTTTGTAGTTTTCTTTAGTAGAAAACAACGTTTTAATGGAGTCGATCTATTGTTTCTGCTCTCTGGTATTATGTAAGTTCACTACTAGAATGCCCGTAATAATTATTTGTGCTTGATCGTAGATTCAAGACTTTTATATTCTAAATAAAATGCTCAGTACTTCAGAAAGCAGAGTTGAATATAGAAGTTTATGAGCGGCTACATTTTCGTCATAATTCATCTGTACTTGCAACTTCTTCAAAGCAATTACATTACATCTGTGCTGAATAAGGATATCAGAAGTACAGAAGTATGGATAGTGATACAGCCATTATGGAAAAAACAAGATACAAAATAAAGATATGAATAGAGAGGGGAATAACAAGAGAGAATAACAACTTGACAAAAGTGAAAAATAAGATTAATGCAGTTTGGAATAAGGAGCGTGTCTTACATTGAAATTTGACATCGAATAGATTTTGAAAAATTTTCTAGTGAGGCATTGATTCGGAAAAAAAAAACGACATAATGAAATATTACAATTAACGAAAAATGCAAATATGTTGACTGACTAAAATAAAGGAAAGAATGGTTATGTAGCTACAGATTAATACATGATGTTGAAATTACTTTGTATAATAGAATCTGAATAGTGAATAAAGTAATACTTTGGGCCTCAAAGCACTACTGACGAAAGCGAAATTATTAACATTTGGAATATCGATTTAAAAAAATACAGGGCATTGAAGGAAAAAGAGCAAGACAGGGATTGGGTACATGAGGGATACAAATTAAAAGATAAACAAATTAAAATAACCGGACACAGGTATAAACATAGATTTTAACATGTTTAGTTTCGAATAAATACATATACCCCCTTTTTTTTCTCTCTCTCTCTCTTTTACACACGCACCCCCCACACATTTCATATGGTTTCGTGTTGTTTCTTTCCAGCACAATCTCTTTATCCTACCTTCCCTCTTTAGGAAGACTTAATCTCTAGTCAAAGATATATTCGAAAGATCATGAATTTGGTGAACATTTCTGTCAGGATTTCTTTTACGTCTTTTCTTTTCTCAATAATTTCTTCTTTTTCTACTTCTCTACTGCCTCCTCTTCTAAGTACTGTATCATTTTATTGTCATTCTTGCTCTTACCTATATATAGTCTTATATTGATTTTGTCGGTTTCTTTCGTCGAACCATCGATTTATGAAGACAAACACAAGTACACACACACACACACACACAAACATAGACAACACAGACACAGACACACACATACATCGCTGGCCGCTAAAGCTTTTTTATTCTCTCTCTGTTTATTTTCACGTGTTCCTTTCTGTTGAAGAGCGTAGGTTCGAAACATAAAAGATTTTCTCACCGTCCTGAGCGTTAAACTAATACACCTGTTTTGTGTCTCTGTAAATTCCAACTATATATATATATATATATATATATATATTCACACGTAGATGTGAGCTCATTGATGATGCAAACAAGGTGGAGAAAATAGTACTCGAATATCAAAGGAAGAGTGAAATATTTCATTGAAGCTGAAATGACTTCATAAATTATTACTCAGAGTGTTTCACGTTGCAGTATTCACAAGAATGCAATAGTTTTACATATTTATAAGTATCAATGACAACCAACTCATTGAATAGACATCTAAAACTGATTGGATCATTAGTATTCAAAATAACGGCAATGTGTTGTATAAAAGCGATTGAGAGTAATAGGAAAATATATTAACATATAAGCGAGTCAAATATAAATTAAAATTATATTGTTAACATTCGTAGGCACTGGGATAAAAAAAAAAATGCATAAAATAAGAAAGAACTTATCAGAACACACGGCAAATTAAAAGGGTAATATAGAAAGGGAAATGAGACTAAATACAAAACATATGATATAAGTTTATAAAGTGTACATCAAAGAATATTCATAGAAAAAATGTGCTATAGGAAACAAATGTGTAAATATAAAGTGTATGTAATGAAAACCTTATGTAAAGAAATATATATATATATTAATCAATATAGTTATCATACAGGCACTTTTGGATGGTATTTGGATGATACCGTGGATTTTTCGCGGTGGCAGTGGTACAGTGAACTATTGTCAAAGTTCAGGTTCCACCCCACCCCATATATGTATATGCACACACACACACACACACACACACACACACACACACACACACACACACACACACACACACACATATATATATATATATATATATATATATATATATATATAATATAATATAGTCATATGCATATATACATAAGTACACTACATACATTTATACATATGCATATGTGGGCACAGGACGTCACCAAACGTAAACAACAAAAATACGAAGTGCGAGGACATGGAATATGAACATTTTTTGCGAACAACCAATGAAACAAATGAAATCAAGACAAACAACACAAAGAATGATCCTTCATCCGTTGTTGGCTGTTTTTCTAATCCGTATTTCGAGCAATTCACGACAAAATACGCCTTCGATAAAACAGTTGCTCCCGCAAAGCAAATTAAATTAAATTTGGGATTTTGCGGAGTGTCAAAATTGGTGACAAAAACAGGACAGTGAAAACAAACAGGAAGGGATATATATATTATATATATATACATACATACACACACACACACACACACACACACACACACACACACACACACACACACACACACACACACACACACACACACACACACACATATATATATATATATATTACATGTATATCCCTTATAAATTGTTACTTTTCTTGATCTTAAATAGGTATTTTTCAGTTACTTAAGTCTATGCGAGATGGTTATACTCTATCCATATAAACGTATAAATATCTGTGTATGCACATGTGTGCAAATATGCACATATATCAATGTGTGCGTAATTGTATGCATCTTTACTTTTTTTCTGATTTATGGCTTCAAATTAATAGATAGCATGTTTATCTTTCCAGTTATTCCATAAGTAAATGTCCTCAGCAATCTTTATAGAAACCACCTAAAAACTAATTAATCAAGCACATGAATGAATATTGAACTGATTCTATGTACTCTTTCCTTTTTAATGTTTATAATTGATATATACACATCTTTTACCTATTTTGGTCACAATAACATTTTTGAAAATCTTAAATTTTATTTTTATGTAACATTGCAATATTGTTTATAAACAATCGCCCATAGTGCCCCAAAATAAAATTTCCTCTATATTAACATCTTAGGTTTTTTAGCGTCTTATGATTTAAAGTCTTCCCCTACCCAGCTTCTTTTTATCGACAGTTACTTATATCCAGCTGGCTACTTCTAATGTCTTCTTTCCTCCCTGAGGAAAAGGGATACATATGATAATATTTATGACCATACCTAGCCATGAGCTGTCAATTCACTCTTGTCCTTTATTTAAAATAGTCACAGTCTTCTAGTCTCAGATTTAGTAGTTGATAAAGAGATAAATGAATTAGAAATGAATTACAATTCCTTACAACACTATGACCCTAATAGGCTTCATACGATTCTTGGAAGTGTAGTCTATTCTTAGCTACAATAGGGACAACATGAATTTCTTCCATCTTCTTGCTCTCTTAAAATATTTGAGAAAAAATTATATTAATGTGTCCTACTGGTTAAAAATCTATTTATTTATTTGGGCAGCTGAAGATGGCCCTGCATTTAAATTGATGTAATGATTGCATTGTTCAATTAAATGGAGCCACTTGAAACGGTCGTACTGCATCACTACTTGATATCTTGTTGCTTATTTTAATTTTATGCACACACACACACACACACATCACAAGTGAGGAAGTTTTAATAAGGTTATGTTCAACAACTATTTTTTAAACAGTTATGTGCTGTACTTGAAATTCGTCTGAAGATGAATATGGTGCCAGTATATGATATGTATGTTTTACCGATACTCTACTGTTCTTTCATCTCATAATAATCTCGTATGAAATAACGAAAAGTGTATGTTGCGCTTAGAGTTGGTGCTTCGCTATTTCGACTCTACGTTGAAAGAAATAAAATATTTATAACCAGGTGTGGCTATGTAGATAAGTGCAGGCGTGGCTATGTTGTAAGAAGTCCGCTTCTTAACCACATGCTTCCGGGTTCGGTCTCAGTTCATGGTACTCTGGGCCGACCAAAGACATGTGAGTTGATTTGGTAAACGAAAATTTACAGAAGCCCGTCGTATAAGTGTGTGTGTGTGCGTGTGCGTGTGTGTGTATGTGTGTGTCTGTGTGACTGTGTTTATCTTTTCCCCACCAGTACTTGAGAATCGGGGTCGGTTTGTTTACACACGTGTAACTTAGCGCATCGGCAAAAGATATCAATAAGATAAGTACCAGGCTTTTAAAAAATAAGTACTGGGTGTTGATTTGTTCAACTAAACCCTTTGAGGCAGTGTTCCAGTATGGTTGCATTTCAGTGACTGAATCAAATAAAATAGAAAACACTCGAATAGAAGTAGAGGAATAAACAGGAAATTGTTTAGTATTAAAGCTAAGTCTCCTAATTAGCTCTAATACTAAAGCTTACTAGTATTACAAAAACATTGCTGGTGACTGAAAATTTGAATTAACGGAGCTCATTAGAAGTGGAAGAGCCATCCAGGTATTACGTCACAATCTCAGAACCAGTTATTCAATATTTTATTCAGCTGGCCATTTTATTTAGTCTTATTTATCATAATATATCTAGATTGCATTAAAGTCAATATTTCTTTTGTTTTTGTAAGTATAGCGGACAGGTTTCTTTATCTATAAAGTGGCTTTTATTAATGCATTTATTGAATCTCTATTAAAACAGGCATATTTGATGTAATGAGAAAGGAAGCAAAGTGCAAAATAATTGAAGCTTAGTTCTTTGGAATAAACACACACATACACACACACACACACACACACACACACACACACACGCGCGCGCATGCAATAGACAACTAAGATGTCTTGCAATTATTATGTCAGAATTTTATATTTACTCAATATATAGGGAAATAAAATAGAGAGATAATGTATAATTATAACTGCTTTATTTATTTGAAAATACATGCCTATAAATTACCTATAATGTATAATACATTTCTTACGTATAATCATTTCATACGTAAATGTTACAGCAACCTTCAATGTCTTCAGCAACCTTCATTCTTTTTTACATTCATTGTTACAGCAACCTTCATTTTTTCCAACATTAATATTTAACATAGATTCTGTGTATCTATTTAAATAATATGCTGGGAACGAATTACGTAAAATTAAGAATATTTTTGTTACAATGCAAAAACACTTTGTTGCATTTCTCTTATATACTGAGTATTAAAATACAAAACCAAACAAAACGTGACAATAGAGGTACTCGAAACTTTATTCGAAACAACTGTATTGCATATAACATATGTATATTTGGGCGTAAAAATGGCAGTAAGATTGCGGAAGTTATGAAGCAGAGTTTCTATATTTGATGGTGACGGGTTACGCACTCACTTCCCTGCTTCTCATCTGCCTTTGTTTACATGACTAATGAAGGGACAAATCTGTACTGCAGAACAAATCACTATCTTCACTATTTCTCTTTAGTTAGATCTTTTACAATGCGCAAAATTTCCATAGACTCATTTGAATGTTATAAATCTCACTCGGGTTAAAGTACATATTTTGCACTCATTTGAGTTTCGTTTTGTGGTTATGACATCTTAATGTCAATTTTACATCAATTTCCAGATATACTAGGATAAGGCAGTGAAATTTAGTTCATAACTAGATTTGAATGATGGTATATGCTGTGCATACCGGATTTTAAGACTGTTCTTCGTTTGTCTTATATAGTTTTCACATACACCTAATGATCATATTGACAATTATTTCTATAAACAACATAATCATTTCTCCTACAACATAATCGGCAACAACCTAATCATGGACAACATTCAAGTAGTAGTTGTAATAATGTTACTACAAATAAAAGTAATCACAATCACTCCTGGTTATTTCACCTTCAGTTTATAGCAAAACACTTTTCTTTTTTGAATCAGAAAATACCTCGGTTTTTAAATATTGGTTTCAACCTTTGGTACAAGGCCAGTAATTTTGGGAGAGGATGTAAGTCAATTACGTCGACCGGAATTCTCAACTGGCATTTATTTTATCAACTCCACAAGGATGAAACGCAAAGTCGGTTTTGGCAGAATTTGAACTCAGAAAGTAGAGAAGAAGTGCCGCTAAGTCTTTTGTCCGGCGTGCTAACGATTCTGCCAGTTCACTGCCTTATCAGCTTCTAAACATTGCTGACTCTCTACAAGGCTCAAATGTGGTCAGGAATGAAATATTGTTTTCATATCTAAACCAGTACTGTCATTATAATACTGGCTTCTAGACCGCATTCAAAAACGGCTCCTAAGTGATTCATCTCCTAACACGCTCGAACATCTAACCCAGAGTTGTACTGACTTTTTAATTTGCCTTTATCCACTGCTTTAGAGGCCTAAGTTCCAAGAAACATAGGTCTCTATTGTAGTAGGTCCGCTCGACACGCTCAACTCTCCTCCACATGTCTGTCAAATTAATGACTGTTCCCTCTAAATCTTACATCAATTGCTGGGCTCAATCATTTTGTCCCCCAAATTCCCAAGTCTACATTTCCAGATTTTTAACTGTATAAATCTCACATGTCACGGAGGACCTGCGATGGCGATGGGTAGAACTCCTTTGTGTAGTCTATACCACCAAAAAGAAAATAATGAAAACTAGAAAGGATAAGGTTTGACTTCCATAGACATTTTTTCGCTGCTTAAATGAATGCAGAGACTTGCTAAAGTCGGGAAAGCAGCATATCTGGAAGGGAGGGTGGTAAACAAAATTAAATGTGTTTTGTATAATATAATATAAAATAAATAATATAATATGATATAATATATTTCTAAAAAACATTAAACTTTAGTTTATTGCTTCATTTGAAGCTTGCGACAAAATGGCGTGTAGTTGCTTGACAATTTGTGAGATATGGGAGTTGATGGTCCGTTCAATAGCTGCTTCATTGATTAAAGAAATATGATTAAAGTTTGGAGAGAGTAGTAAGCTCACTTGATTGAAATATTTGGTATTCTATTAAGAAAATATTTTGAACTCAATGTTGCACGTTTGATAGTAATTAACGCTTACGAAAGTCGATACCATTACGCCTATATGCAACGATTATGTATAAGGCAAAGGCAAGTTAGTCTTAATGTATTTAAAGCATGGAGTGTTATAAAACTCACCAAAGTTATATACGCAGCAAGCAAGACTTAAACTTAATCAGCCAATGGCTAATATCTTTGTTTTCCCGGCATGTGCATGTGAGAAATCTGGGAAAATTTCGGTATTTTCCTGACCTCACCAGCAAAGTCTATCTTACTCAGTACATGTTAAAGTAGTAAAGAATGAATCACTAAGTAAATATACAAGACTGAACTCATATTTGCCTAGGAAACTTGAAATGAGTCAGGAGGGAACAATGTAAGTGACAAGAGAAGGAAAGTCAAGTGAATCGAATGGATCTGGGTGATTGTAATACGGGAGTAGCTAGTTCCGAGGAACATAGGCACTATAGCAGTGGAGAACAGTAGCAGTTAAGTTAGTGCTAACATATTTAATGTACGAATTACGGATGCAATACAAGAAACGACTAAATTATTTAATCTTAGCAAGTAGGGGTGTAAGTCATAAAGAAGAACTTAAAAACTCTATTTTAAAACTAGAATTGCCGTTGAAAGTTACAATAAATGAACATTACTGCTTTCTTATATAGTCTGATTTCTGTTAATTAGTCTTGGAATGGGAATAAAGTTGATGCTGTATACATTGAAGGGTTGGATTATTGAGTTTGTGTGGGATGCGTTTGTAGGAACTATATTTCATAATATTGTAGAAATTCGTACAAGTTTTACTTAACGCTTAACAAAGCTGTGTTAACAAAGAAATAAACTTGAGAACAAGCTTGCATCGTCATAAATCACCGGAAACCGAGCTAATACCTATTTAAATATCTTACACAACGACCTGTTTCTAACATTCATATCTCTTTATCCAAATTCAATAGCAACGGGATAAAATTTAATCACGCATTTAGGTTGACCAAAATAAAATTCATACAAATTAAAATGATGAAAATATCCAAACTATTTCTTGTTGGTCATATGACTACGTAGAAGCTACCTTGCTGCCAATGGTAAATGCTAAAGGCATACTACTTACTGTCCCCTTTCCGCAGACAAACAATATAAAGTGAAATTAGAAACTGCTGAAACTGTTTGTCCTGCATTTCAATTGCTTTCTAACAACAACAACAACAACAACAACAACAATAATAATAATAATAATAATATTTTCTTAATTACAAATCATGTGGTACGGCGCAGTGTAAGCAGACTCTTAACTTCTCTGCTTCTGCAAAATAAATCTAATCACAAACTGGGTCACTTACTAAATTGTAGATGATTGGAGTTTAAGTCATCAAGTTGCTAGCAACTTTTAGAATTACAATTAACGCTAAATGAGAAAACTAAAGGAAATTATGCGGACCATTTTGCAGAGAATGAAGCATATTTGTTAATCTAATATCTCCATATTCGTATTTATATCTAAATCTTCGGTTCGCACCATCATATTCATAACTGTCATTAATAGCATAGAAATTGTCAAAGCTATATCATCAAGATTAGTTTTAATTTCTAGCAAAACATAATTTTGTAAATAGTAATGTTAAAAGTCATTGAATAGGAAATCTATTGATATCTTCGTTTATCAAACATTAATAATACACTAATATTTTCCGTTTTAATTATTACTCATTAGCTTTTAAGAAGAAAGTCAAATCCGTTTCAGTTGTTCTTCAAATATCTATCAATAAAGTTCAACTGGACTTAATGACT
>NC_142931.1:91104673-91109673 GCF_046866305.1 Octopus bimaculoides | reverse complement strand
AGGGTGGAGAGGGATGTGCTACCTCCCAGTGAATTTGTGAAAGATGGGTGACTGGCAAAAGAATTTAGAGTGAATTGCCCTATTCTATGTATGTGCCTGTATATTGTAGAGCATGAGAGAGGGATCGTACCTTTGATGGTCAGGGTAATCCTAGATCTCTAGTGTATCTTGATTAGCTCTTGTTGGAGTTTCTCCTGTATCAGGAGGACTGTATCATTTATGTTATATTTTGTATACTATGTATACTTTTATGGCTTTTTCATTTTTTTCTTCTCAACCTTTATGTAAATACCCACACAAATTGTTGTCTGTTCTTCTTCACCTATGCTCATGTCGTTAATAAAAGAAATTATATTATTTTAGTTTGGCACAGGTTCGGTTTTTTTCCTAGTAGGAATTATGTTTACTGCCTGTAACCTTAGGTACCCACAATTTTTCTGCAGTCTTTCATGTGCATGGAGCCTTCCTGATAATCTTTGCTGCCCTTAAGAGACAAACTATCTGTAGGAGCTCTACCGGGAATTCTATTTCAATATTCTTCAGCCATTTGTCTATATCTTTGCTTACTGTTCCCAACGCTTTACTATTCGCATGCTCTAAATTCTTCCTATTTCAAATTTTAAGGGACTGTATTTTTTTTCGATTTTCTTGCTGTTTCTTTACGATCCTGGAATCAAACGGGCATGATGGATCGATAAGTAACTTCGCTTTTCCTTATCTATGATCGTTACGCCTGATCTATTATTTTCTAATTTCTTGTTCGTTTGAATAGGAAATTCTCACAAAATCTTACATTTCTCCGACTCTAGTATTCTTTCGATTCGATGATTGTACCATGTGTTTCCAGCTTCAATCCCTATTTCTGGGACAGTTTCCAGTGTATAAATTTGTCAGCCTGGTCGTGCCTCCATTTCTTATATCCTTCCTGTGCCACTGTGTGCTGCTGTCTCGTTCCAAATTCTACAGGCTCTACATTTTTCTGACACATTCTCTCCATATATATTTTTTCTCAACTTGTTAGTTTTTATCGCTTAATCTTGGGCTGCTACAGTTAAGCTCTTACCTTTTTTAAAAAAAAACCTCCCCTTTTTTAATCAAGCCCAGGATTTTGTTCCACTTACATCTTTAGTGGATCTCCAAAACTGGCCATGGAGAGGTTTCTCTTCGATGACGTGCTCTCTTTGCATTTCATTCCTGTCCTTTTCTCCTGTTACGCGCTTCATCACCTGTTCTTTATTAACTGCCTTTAGTAGTTTTTCTGTGCTACTCTGTAAAAACTAAACTATACTTTTTTCCGTGTGTACACATTCTTCTACTGCTATTAAGCCACTTCCACCCTGGTCTCTCCTCAAGTACAGTCGGTTGATATCAACTTTCAGATGGTGGGCTCCATGCACAGTTAACAACTTCCTAGTTTTTCTGTCAAGTTTGTTTATATCGTTTCTGTTCCAGTCTATAATTCCAACTCCATATCTGATTAAGGGTACTGCTCTTGAATTTATTGCTTCAATAAGATTTTTGGATTTCAGCTTTGACTGCAATGATTTTCGGACTCTCCCTGAGTACTCTCTATTGGTAATTGTCTCATTTCTCCATTTTTTTAATCTCGTCTCCTTCCAGTATTCCCAAGTACTTGTACGACTGTCCTTTCTCAAACGTTCTCATTGTTTGCCCATTTGGTATTTCAGTTCCCTGGCATCTTTCAAATCTTCCTCTTCTCATCTTCAATATAGCGCACATTTTTTATCTCAAGTTCCATACCTACGTCATTTGAGAAAAAACAGATAGTATGTACACGACTTTTAAGCTGTTTCTCATTTTTCGCATAAACCGTTATATCATCTATGAAAAGGGGATGATTTATTTGACCATTTCCTTTTCCAAAATCATAAGCAATTTTAACTTTTCTTAGTATCATAGTGAACGATATCATGACCGATACGAATTGTAATGGAGATAAGCTATCATGTTGGAATAGTCCAGATCTGAAGTTCATTTTTCCGAGTTTTTGTTTTCCTCTGATCAATTTAGTATTCCAATGTTTCATACTTTCATTAAGCATTTTCTTCATGTTTTTTTTTTGCTATTCTAAATATGCTCATTGTTTTACTTATCCAACTGTGTGGTACTATCACATATGCTTTTTGTAATCTAGCCATGCTATATTCAGTCCCGCTAATCTGCGTCTACTATTTCTAATTATCATTTTATGAACCGACAACTGATCTTTTGTTGCCCTACTTTGTTTCCTGCATCTTTTCTGTTCTTCTACGAGTAGATTGTTACTTTCCAGATAGTTGTATAACTCCTCCTACAAGATACGGTCATAAACTTCCACATTAGTGGTAAACAGTTTATAGGTCGAAAATTTGATGCCAACTTCCCTTTTAAGGGATCTGTGAAGCATAGTAGCATTCGTCCACATGTTGTCCAGACAGGGACGTGACCCTGCTGCAGGTAGTTATCCAGTTGCGCAGCGATCCTTTCATGCAACTGTGTAAAGCTCTTCAGCCTTGTACTCCATTCTTCGCAATTTGCTATTTTTTAAAACTTCTGTCTCACTGTATATAGATTAATTCTGATGTCCTTTCATCTTGGTTCAGTTGCAAATTGTCTTTCCACCTTTGTAAGCCCCTCCGCGTTTTCTCGCCGGCCTGTTCCACAGCCTTCCCCCCAAATTCTTTACATTCTTCTGCATCTGGAATCAGTTCCTGGTGTTGGGCTCCTTCTATTCCCTCAAATAGATGCCGTCTGTTTGATTGGAACAGTCTATTCTGTTCGAAACCTTTGCATCTTGAATCTTATCTTTTCAGTTTGGCCTTTAATGCTGTCACCTTTAATTCTATCACATCAATTATTCATTCATTGTTTGTTTTTTCATTTCTTCTAACCTGTACTGTCCATCCAATTTTCTGATTATTACCTTATTCCCGAGCTCTCCTCTCATTATCCTATTCAATTGCCTCAGTTCTTTCCGTGTCTTTTCCAACTTCATTCGTATTCTCTTTCTCCAGTTTGGTTCTTTCTTTTCATTTGCTTTTACATTTTCAGCTTTTCTCTTGTAGCCTACTATGTTAGTTGCGACATTTGCAGCAGCCATGATCAACTGGTTTGTTTCACTGATGTTTTCTGTTTTAATCAAGGTTAAAATGTCACTTACTTTGCCGGTAACTTTCCTCACTTGTTTTCTGTCCATATATCTCACATCTGGAGATACTGCATTGTTACCATCAACATTTCTAAAATCTCCTTCTCTTCGTCATTTAAGTCATGTGAAATACTGCCACTTGACCATCTAGATCGTCTTCATTAGTTACTTTATCAGTATTCTCTGGTACTCTGCCGTTTCCATCTGTTTCATGTTCTTCATCTCTAATCTTTTCATTACCGCTTTCTGCTACTGCTGCTTCACTCTTCTTCTGCTCTTTTTAAAAAAAATTCTACTACTGTAATTCAGTCGTTCTACAGATTGCTCTTACTTGGTCTATCAGTCGCTGAATGGATGCTTTAAAACTTCCTTTTTCATCCCATATTCTCTTCATTCGATTCATGAAGCCTCTTTTATTTGGATCACCTCTCAGCCAACATTCTATTACTATCTGTTTAAATCTTTTCCCCATTTCATTCTTTTTTTGTTGTCCTTTTGACTGCAATTTTAGTCCTGATCAATTGCTTGATGACGATCTACTGGAGTTTGATCAGATACTCTCCGCCTTCCATGCGCGACATTATTCAATGTTAACAATTCCAGTCCCATTAGCGCAGTTGTGGTTATTATTTAATTTTGACATTATTAGTAGCGTTTGTAAGGTTGTACAATCACCAGTATTTTTATCGTGACACCATCACTCTGTATAATAATAATAATAATAATAATAATAATAATAATAATAATAATAATAATAATATATTCACTGGGTAATTTGCAAAAAACCTGGACCTGCCTCATGATAAAAACTGGTGGAAACACAAACCACCTCCAGTGCTTGAAAATGATCACATCTCACTCCTCTGGAACTTCACCATTCAAACTGACCGAACGATAGATGCAAATAGGTCAAACATTATATTGAAAGACTTCAAACAAAAATCATGCCTCCTTATTGATATCACTGCCCCAATCGATAGAAATATATCTGTCAAGACCTACCAAAAACTGAGCAAGTATAAAGATCTTGAAATAGAAATTGGCAAAATGTGTAACCTCAAGACTAAAACAATACCTGTTGTCATAGGTGCCCTAGGAATGATAGCAAAAGGGACTGATTGTTACCTAGCTCAGATAACAGGAAACCCCAAAATGGCAGAAATTCAGAAGATAGTGCTCATGGGAACTATCAATATCCTACGTAAAATACTGTCTGTGTAATCTCAAATTTTAAAACAAACTCATAATTTTCTTGTTTTCTTAAACATTCTCTAGAACAATACTATGTACAAAACCAAATATATGACACCCTAGGCATAACACCAACATGAACTTCTAACTTGTTTCCTGAGGTCTCTGAGTGAGACTTGGATCCAACTTGTACAAATGCAAAGCAAAAGTCAAGCTAATAATAATAATAATAATAATAATAATAATAATAATAATAATAATAATAAAACGAGAAAGCAACCATACTCTGGGATATGCCAATACACACACATAGAGAAATCTTGGCCATTAGACCAGATATAGTTGTCAAAGATCATGAAGGAAAAGAATGCTTTCTAATTGATGTATCAATACCAGCAGATGACAACGTTTCTCTAAAAAAAATGGAAAAACTTTCAAAATACAAAGACCTGGAAATAGAGGCAACTCGAATGTGGAATCTAAAAACAGGAACAATTCCTATCATAGTAGGTGCCTTAGGTATAATAAAAAAATATTCAGACAAATACATAAGAAAAACACCAGGACTTACAAATATATATAACATACAGAAAATTGCACTACTGGGCACTGCACACATCCTACGCAAAACACTTTCAATACAGTAACCATAAGAGCATCA